>NC_037678.1:21677654-21735030 GCF_003255815.1 Theropithecus gelada
TTCCTTCCTTCCTTCCTTCCTTCCTTCCTTCCTTCCTTCCTTCCTTCTTTCCTTCCTTCCTTCCTTCCTTCCTTCCTCTCTCTCTCCCTCTCCCTCCCTTCCTTCCTTCGTTCCTGGCAGGGTCTCCCTCTGTCATACGGGCTGAAGTGCAGTGGCACCATCATAGCTCACTGCTGCCTCAAACTCCTGGGCTCAAGCAATCCTCTTGCCTCAGCCTTCCAAGTACCTGGGACTGCCATCTCAGCATGCCATCATGTCTGGTTAATTGTTTTACTTTTTGTAGAGATGGAGATCTCGCTATGTCGCCCAGGCTGTTCTCGAACTCCTGGCCTCAAGCCATCCTCCCACCTTGGCTTCCCAAAGTGCTGGAATTGCAGGCATGAGGCACTGAGCCTGGCCTCAAGGCTTTTTCTTAATTGGGCCCCGAACTATACCTCCTGCCTCTTCTGCACCTTCCATGGCCTATAGATCAACCACCCCCTCAGACATACCATGCCCTTTCCCACCTCTGAGCCCTCATCCTGCTGTTCCCTCAGCTTGACTGCCCTCCCCCAATACCCCAAGTGTTCATGATGGAGGAATCAGAAAAGGTTGATCACAACACCCTGCAGTTGAAATTCCTGTCACAGAAACCTTTTGACTAGTCTACTCAATTTCTCGGGCCTCTACTTTTCTTTAAACTAGTCCACACATACTTGAAACTGTGTTTGAATGAAATGACCCTCCTCTCTCCCTTGCTATAGTTGGTATAGTTGCTATACCAACTTGCAATAGTTGCTTCTTCTGGCTGAAGAAGTCAGAAGGAGGGTGCTAGTGAGTTGATGGGTGTTCGTGGAGCTGGGAGGCCTGGGGAGGCTGTTTTCTACCAGTGAAATGATAATAGCAACTTGGGTTTTATTGAGCATTTATTATGTGCCAGGCACTGTACCAATGGCTTTGCCCATGTTTTCTCCTGTGATCCTTACCTGGGGATCGTGGTATCTCTGTTTTGTAGGTGGGGAAGTAGGCTTACCTGAGGTCACAGAGATAATAAATGGTGAAGGCAGGACTGGAGCCCTATCTGATGCCAGAACCCTTGCTCTTAACCTCCAAATAGAGGGAAGAATAAAATAAATCTCCCGTGAGAAGTAGAATTGGGAGACTCCATGGTCCCAGACAGGGTCAGTGGCTGTCTTGCCTCCTGATGGCTTTGCTGGACCTGGCTCCTGTCTTTTAGGAAGCTGTGCTTCCTGCCCTTAAGTTCCTAAACACATCCTCGAACCCTAACAATTTCTTCCCCTTTTTGCAAAAGCCAGCTCCTGTTTGTTTTTCTCCACCACTGACAAGCTGTGTGGCTGAGACAAGTTGCTCTCCCTCTCTGAGCTTGGGTTTCCTTGACTATGAAATGCAGGCAATCCTTGCCCTACCTCAGAGGCATGAGAATTACATGAGATGATAGACAGGCATGGGCATGCTAACAATGGCTGTGAGCTGGTATTCCCCCAGCTCCAAGCTCAAGACAGACTCTGAGCATCTTCACGCATCTGTTCCCACAGCACCTGGCACAGAGACTCGCTTATAGAAGGTGCTCACCAAATGCTTGCACTCACTTACAGAAGCCATGAGTGGCAGCCACTTCTGATATTCAGAAGTTCTTTTTTTTTTTTTTGAGACGGAGTCTTGCTCTGTCCCCCTGGCTGGAGTGCAGTGGCGCGATCTCGGCTCACTGCAAGCTCCGCCTCCCTGGTTCCTGCCATTCTCCTGCCTCAGCCTCCCAAGTAGCTGGGACTACAGGCACCTGCCACCGCGCCCGGCTAATTTTTTTGTATTTTTAGTAGAGACGGGGTTTCACCATGGTCTCGATCTCCTGACCTTGTGATCCGCCTGCCTCGGCCTCCCAAAGTGCTGGGATTACAGGCGTGAGCCACAGTGCCCGGCTTATTCAGGAGTTCTTAACATCCCTGTGACTCTCGAGTCCTGTTGCTAGAGATATGGCCTGCACTCCTGTTTGTTTCTTCAATGAGTTAATGATTTACCTCCCGTGTTAAATTTTGTTTAAACAGACATGACCCTGTTGGTGGCCAAGGCTCTGTCCCGTCCAAAGTGTCTCAGGGATCAAAGAAGCCCAAAGACACAGGACCCCTCCCACTGCCCCATTCCAGAATTGTCCTTTAGCCTGCTGGCATCTGCCTCTGCACCGTGGTCTCTTGACCTTAGCCACCTTGCTTGTAGCCATGCTCTAGCAAAAGCTAGAGGCCCTTAACCTCTCTTTGAGAAGAGTCTGCCTCTCTCCAAGCCACAGCATAGCCATGTGCACCCCAGGGCCCTGTTGTCCTTACCACTATCACTCTCTTTCTTTCTTCTTTCTAAAGAAAATCAGTGAAGGTAGAGACCCCATCTGCCTAGCCCCAGGGGAATGGACCTGCCTATGTGTAAGAGGACTGCCCTGCTCCTGGTGTGTGTGGGAGGTGAGCACGCCTCATCCTGCCACCCGCCTGGTCTTCTCCAGCATCTAGTCTCGCCGCCCTGTCCCCTGACTTTGCTGTTCCCCACTCCAGCTTCCTGCCTATTAGTATTTTCCCAGGGCTGCTGTAGCAAATTACCACAAACTTGGTGGCTTAAAACAACAGAAATGAGGCCAGGCACAGAGGCTAACACCTGTAATCCTCTGGTGTGATGGGAGGATCACTTGAGCCCAGGACTTCGAGATCAACCTGCACAACATAGGGAGACCCTGTCTCCATTTCACAGTTCTGGAGGCCATAAGTCCTAAATCAAGGTGTCACCAGGGCCATCCTCCCTCCAAAGACTAGGGGAAGATGCTTCCTTGTCTTTTTCAGCTTCTGGTGGCTGCCAGAGTTCTTTGGCTTGTGGCTGCATCACTCCAATCTCTGCCTCCATCTTCACATGACATTCCCCTTTGCTCTGTCTTTTCCTCCTGTCTCTATTATGAGGACACTTGTCATTGGATGTAGACTCCACCCAGGTCATCCAGGAGGATCTCATCTGGAGATCATTGACTTCATTTTTCTTTTCTTTTTTTCTTTTCTTTTTTTATTTTAAGACAGAGTATCGCCTTGTTGCCCAGGCTGGAGTACAGTGGCCCAATCCCTGCTCACTGCAACCTCTGCCTCCCAGGTTCAAGTGACTGTCTCACCTCAGCCTCCCAAGTAGCTGGGACTACAGGCATGCACCCCCACGGCCAGCTAATTTTTGTATTTTTAGTAGAGATGCGGATTCACCATGTGGGCCAGGCTGGTCTCAAACTCCTGGTCTCAAGTGATCCACCCGCCTTGGCCTCCCAAAGTGCTAGGATTACAGGCGTGAGCCACCATGCCCAGCCTAATTTCATACTTTTCCCAAATGAGATCACATTTACAGATTCTAGGCAGACATATCTTTTGGAAGGGCCACCTTTCAACCCACTGCAACTAGTATCAACTGAGACCAGAAGAATATGGGCATGCTAGGTAGTGAAAACAAAATCAGTAGTCCAGGCGCGGTGGCTCATACATATAATCCCAGCACTTTGGGAGGCTGAGGTTGGTCGATCACCTGAGGTCAGGAGTTCAAGATCAGTCTGGCCAAGATGGCTAAACCCTGTCTCTACTAAAAATACAAAAATTAGCTAGGTGTGGTGGGCACTTATAATCACAGCTACTCAGGAGGCTGAGGCAGAGAATTGCTTGAACCTGGGAGGTGGAGGTTGCAGTGAGCCGAGATTGCACCACTGCACTCTAGCCTGGGTGACAGTGAGGCTACCTCTCCAAAAAAAAAAAAAAAAAAAAAAAAAATCAGTGAAGGGTAGAGAGCCCAGCCCTTTAGAAGTGAAGGAAGGGGCCTGGCAGGGTGACTTACGCCTGTAATCCCAGCACTTTGGGAGGCCGAGACAGGCGGATCACGAGATCAGGAGATCGAGACCATCCTGGCTAACATGGTGAAATCCCGCCTCTATTAAAAATACAAAAAACTAGCCGGGCGAGGTGGCGGGCGCCTGTAGTCCCAGCTACTCGGGAGGCTGAGGCAGGAGAATGGCATAAACCCGGGAGGCGGAGCTTGCAGTGAGCTGAGATCTGGCCACTGCACTCCAGCCTGGGCGACAGAGCGAGACTCCATCTCAAAAAAAAAAAGAAAAAGAAGTGAAGGAAGGTCAAGGTACTTGTGGCTGGAGAACAGGAGAGCAGTGAGAGGTGAGGTGGCAGGGGGCTGGCAGGGGCAGGGTGGTCGGGGCAATTTGTGCAACCATAACAGACCAAGGCAAGAAGACGGGACAGCCACAGGATGGTTTTAAATAGGAAAATGATATTAATCAATTGCCATTGATTTTTTTTCTTTTTTCTTTTTCTCCTTTTATTTTATTTATTTATTTATTTATTTATTTATTTAATTTTTTTTTTTTTTGAGACGGAGTCTCGCTCTGTCGCCCAGGATGGAGTACAGTGGCCGGATCTCGGCTCACTGCAAGCTCCACCTCCCGGGTTCACGCCATTCTCCTGCCTCAGCCTCCCAAGTAGCTGGGACTACAGGCGCCCGCCACCTCGCCCGGCTAGTTTTTTGTATTTTTTAGTAGAGATGGGGTTTCACCGTGTTAGCCAGGATGGTCTCGATCTCCTGACCTGGTGATCCACCCGTCTCGGCCTCCCAAAGTGCTGGGATTACAGGCTTGAGCCACCGCGCCCGGCCTTATTTATTTATTTTTGAGACAGGGCCTCCCTCTGACACTCAGGTTGGAGTGCAGTAGTGTGATCATGGCTCACTGCAGCCCTGAACTCCTGGGCTCAATGAATCTTCTTGCCTCGGCCTCTTGAGTAGCTGGAGTGCCACCATGCCTGGCTCTGCCACTGATTATTGAACAAGTAGTTATCCACATAGAAAAAAAAGTGTGTGTGTCAGGGGAAGATTCCTGCATCACAACATACACAAAAATCAACTTCAAGATTAAAGTCAGCCAACCATGCTGGTTCACGCCTGTAATCCAAATACTTTGGGAGGCCGAGGTGGGTGAATTGCTTGAGCCCAGGAGTTCAAGACCAGCCAGGGCAACGTGATGAAACCTCATCTCTACTAAAAATACAAAAATTAACCAGATGTGGTGGCAGGCGCCCGTGGTCCCAGGTACTTAGGAGGCTGAGACATGAGAATCCCTTGAACCTGGGAGATGGAGGTTGCAGGGGGTCAAGATCGAACCACTGCCTCCAGCCTGGGTGACAGAGTCTCACTCTGTCTCACATAAATAAACAGATAAGCTGTACAAACATGCAAAACAATACCACTTCTTGTTAGGCCATATGTATGGATGTAATAAAAGTAGAAAGAATTACATGAGAATAATAAACATCAAGCTTAGGATTAGTATTTACTTGGGGGAGGGGAAAATAAGTGATTGAAGAGCACACAGGGGTTTTCTGCAGTTTGAGGATGTTTTTCTTTTCTTTACTTTTCCTTTCCTTTCTTTTCTTTTTCCTTTCCTTTCTTTTTTCCTTCTCTTTCCTTCCTTCCTTCCTTCCTTCCTTCCTTCCTTCCTTCCTTCTTCTTTCTCTTGCTCTCTCTTTTTTTTTTTTTTTTTTTTTGTGACAGAGTCTTGTTGTGTTGCCCAAGCTGTAATGCAACCTCAAATTTCTGGGGCCAAAGCAATCCTCCCATCTCAGCCTCCCAAGTAGCTAGGACTATGGGCATGTGCCAACACATCTGGCTAATTTAAAAAATTTTTTTTCTAGAGATGGGGTCTTTTTTTTGAGACAAGGTCTGGCTCCGTCGCCCAGGCTGGAGTGCAGTGCTGCAACCTCTGCCTTCCAGGCTCACTGCAACCTCCACCTCCTGGGCTCAAGCCACCTTTGGGAGGCACATCAGCCTCCCAAATAGCTGGGACTATGGGTGTGTACCACCATGCCCGACTAATTTTTGTTTGTTTGTTTGTTTGTTTGAGACAGAGTCTCGCTCTGTCACCCAGGCTGGAGTGAAATGGCGCGATCTTGGCTCACTGCAACCTCTGCCTCCTGGGTTCAAACAATTTTCCTGCCTCAGCCTCCCAATAGCTGGGATTACGGCACATGCCAGCACGCCCGGCTAATTTGTGTATTTTTAGTAGAGTCGGCATTTCACCACGTTGGTCAGGCTGGTTTCGAACTCCTGACCTCATGATCCGCCCATGTCCACCTCCAAAAGTGCTGGGATTACAGGCGTGAGCAACCACACCCAGCCTAATTTTTGTATTTTTATACAGACGAGGTTTCACCATGTTGCCCAGGCTGGTTTCAAACTTGTGAGCTCAAGTGATTCACCAACCTAGGCCTCCCAAACTGCTGGGATTACAGGTGTGAGCCACTGTGCCCAGCCGATGTTTTATTTCTTTTTTTTTTTTTTTTTTTTGAGACGGAGTCTTGCTCTGTCGCCCGGGCTGGAGTGCAGTGGCCGAATCTCTCAGCTCACTGCAAGCTCCGCCTCCTAGGTTTAGGCCATTCTCCTGCCTCAGCCTCCTGAGTAGCTGGGACTACAGGCGCCTGCCACCTCGCCCGGCTAGTTTTTTGTATTTTTTAGTAGAGACGGGGTTTCACCGTGTTAGCCAGGATGGTCTCGATCTCCTGACCTCGTGATCCGCCCGTCTCGGCCTCCCAAAGTGCTGGGATTACAGGCTTGAGCCACCGCGCCCGGCCAGATGTTTTATTTCTTAAGTCATGTGGTGGGAACACAAATGTTTGTTGTGTTGTCCTATATATCTTTTGGTATTGCAAATATTTTTTATTTTAAAAAAGAGAGGATACCAAAAAAATAGTATACCAATGGCCAACAAGTACATTAAATGATTCTTTGCATTATTAGCCGTCAGGGAAATGCACAGTGAGATATTATTTCACACCCACTAGGATGGTCATGATTTAAAAAAAAAAAAAGCCAGATGCGGTGGCTCATGTCTATAATCCCAGAACTTTGGGAGGCTGAGGTGGGCGCATCATGAGGTCAGGAGTTTGAGGCCAGCCTGGCCAATATAATGAAACCCCATTTCAACTAAAAATACACACAAAAAATTAGCTGGGCATGGTGGCAGGCATCTGTAATCCCAGCTGCTTGGGAGGCTGAGGCAGGAGAATTGCTTGAACCCAGGGGGCAGAGGTTGCAGTGAGCTGAGATCGCGCCACTGCACTCCAGCCTGGGGGACAGTGCGAGACTCTGTCTCAAAAAAAAAAAAAAAAAACAAACAAAAAAAAAAAACGGGGCTGGGTGTAGTGGCTTACGCCTGTAATCTCAGCACTCTGGGAGGCTGAGGTGGGCCGATCACTTGAGGTCAGGAATTCTAGACCAGTCTGGCCAACATGGTGAAACCCCACCTCTACTAAAAATACAAAAATTGATCAGACATGGTGGCTCACTCCTGTAATCCCAGCACTTTGGGAGGCCAAGGTGGGCGGATCACGAGGTCAGGAGTTCGAGACCATCCTGGCTAACACGGTGAAACCCCCTCCTCTACTAAAAATACAAAAAAATTAGCCGGGCGCGGTGGCAGGCACCTGTAGTCCCAGCTACTCGGAAGGCTGAGGCAGGAGAATGGCGCGAACCCGGGAGGCGGAGCTTGCAGTGAGCCCAGATTGCGCCACTGCACTCCAGCCTGGGTGACAGAGTGAGACTCCGTCTCAAAAAAAAAAAAAAAAAAAAAGGACTCCGAAGCTGTGTCTGTGTCTGGACTTGTTAGGAAAGGCTCCTATGGTTGGTAAGAGATACCTGTCCTGGTCTCTTGACTCCCATATTCAAGACACTTAACACAAAGTGACAAATTAAGAAGCAATTTCCTTAAAAGAAGCAATGATCCAACGTAGTACATGCTATAAAACACACAACAAAATGCACATAAGTCTTTCCTCGTTTAGAATGTAACTTATTTCAAGGTAGGAATGTATATGGGGTATGTGTTGGCTATGTATAGGTCCCTCCTACTTGTATAGGTAGAAAGTTGATTCTCATATGGGAAGTAACTTGCCCAGGGTCACACAGCACTTCACTTGACAAGCTGGGACTTCAATGCAGGTCTCCTAGGGTTCAGGCCATGGCTCCTGCTCTCTATGCACAGCCTCCATGGCCTTTCCAACCACATACTCATCTCAGTCCAACATCATAGAAGATGGTATTACTAAATCGTTTTTCTCTTCTGAACAAAATCTAAGTCTACACCTCAGTTTGCCTCCTTTGGGGTGTCCATTTGTCACTCACAATGTATTAGCCACATGCCATCTCCCTAACCACATACATAGTCCACAACAGACTCAAAAGTGATGGATCCAAGATTTCATAGGCCAGCCAGTCCTGTTCCCTTTGATGAAAGTTTCTGTCTCTAACTAGTCTGGTAGAAGGCTCAAATTTGTGAGCTTACAGTAGAGGTGGGAGAACCAAAGCGGAGATCAATCATCTTTCTGTATCAACTCTAACCTGATGGCAGGAATTGTAACAGCAGAATGTGTTCCAAGGTGCTGCTTGTATTGCCCCCTAGTGCTAGAAACAGGAACAACACACTAGGCAAGCGGTAACATTTTCCAGCTGCAAAGAATTGACCTCAAAGATCTTAATTCAAATCGCAACACTTTATTTCACAGTAGAGGAAGACAAGGTTGATAGAGGCAAAGGGATTCAGCAGAGCCTACGGCAAATTAGTGGTGAAGTCAGAAGTAGAACCAAGTTCTAAACTTTGACTCCTATATTCAAGATGTTTATCACAGAGTGATAAACTAAGAAACAATTTCCTTAAAAGAGGGATGATCCAACATAGTACATGCTATACAACACAGAGCAAAATGCACTTAAGTCTTTCCTCTGTTAGAATATAAACTGTTTAAAGGCAGAAACTTTAGTTGATATACCAAATACCCTTAGGATTAATAAATATTCATGAGAAGGATAATGGTCTTTAACTTCTATTGTGCTAGTCCCATTTTCTAGATGTTGGGCTTTAGTAGCACTTGGCTGCCACAACCCCTACCCCACCTCTTTTTTTCATTCATTCAACAAATACTCATGGAGCATCTCCTATGTGCCAGGCACCATTATTGGTGCAGGAGATGCCATAGTGGCCTAAATGGAGTCCCTTCTCTTAGGGAGACCACACTCTAATTGGGGGAGATGGATAAGAAACATGTTAATAACCAAATACTTGTATGTTGGTGATATGAAATAAATATCTGTGTTCCTCCCGCCCCCAAGATTCATATGTTGAAGCCCCAACCCCCAACATGACTGGATGTGGAGATAGGGCCTATAAAGAAGTAATTAAGGTGGCTGGGAGCAGTGGCTCATGCCTGTAATCCCAGCACTTTGGGAGACCGAGGCGGACGGATCACAAGGTCAGGAGATCGAGACCATCCTGGCTAACACGGTGAAACCCCGTCTCTACTAAAAACATAAAAAATTAGCCAGGCATGGTGGCACACACCTGTAGTCCCAGCTACTTGGGAGGCTGAGGCAAAAGAATCTCTTGAACCCAGGAGGTGGAGGTTGCAGGGAGCCAAGATCACGCCACTGCACTCCAACCTGGCAACAGAGCAAGACTCTGTCTCAAAAAAAAAAAAAAAAAAAGTAATTAAGGTAAAATAAGGTCTTAAGGGTGGGATCCTGATCCCTTATAAGTATTAGTGCCCTTATAAGAAGCAATACCAGAGAGCTGTCTCTCTCTTTCCCACAAGCATATGGAGAAGAGGTCATGTGAGCACACAGCAAGAAGGTGTCCCCCCACAAGCCAAGAAAAGAGCCCTTGCCAGAAACCAAGTCAGCCAGAACCTTGATCTTGTACTTCCCAACATCTAGAACTGTGAGAACATAAGTGTCTATTGTTTAAACCCCCTAGTTGGCTGCGAACAGTGGCTCAGGCCTGTAATCCCAGCACTTTGGAAGGCCTGGGGGGTCTGGGGGGCAGATCACTTGAGCTTCTGAGTTTGAGAGCAGCCTGGGCAACATGGCAAAACGCTATCTCTACAAAAAGTACAAAAGTGAGCCGGGCATGGTGGTGTATGCCTGTAGTCCCAGCTACTTGGGAGGCTGAGGTGGGAGGATGGCTTGGGAGGCAGAAGTTGCAGTGAGCCACTGTACTCCAGCCTAAGCAATAGAGACAGACCTTGTCTCAAAAAATAAAAAAGGCGCCTAGTTTATGGCATTGTGTTGTCGCAGTCTGAGCCAACTAACTGGTAGTCATGATGACTATGAAGAGAAATAAGGCAGGATCGGGGCAGCAGGACGGTAGGAGGCAAAATGCTACTTCCAATAAAGTGGTAGGGAAGGCCTCTCTGATAAGGTGACAGCTGTATAGCTGGAGGAGTTTTTCACAGATATCACAGACATGTGATATCCACCCACTCTGATGAAGATATGAAACATTTTCGGCACCAGCATGCTCCTTTGTGCACCTGTCAGTCAGTGCCCACCTAGGGGAAACCATTATTCTGACTTCCATCAGCACAGATTAATTTTGTCTGTTTCTGAACTTCATATAGATATTGATGGACATTTAGGTTGTTTCCAGCTTGAGGTTATTATGCATAAAGCTGCAAATAACATGCTTTTTTGAGGTTATTATGTATAAAGCTGCAAATAACATGCTTTTTTTTTTTTTTTTGAGATGGAGTCTTGCTCTGTCACCCAGGCTCAAGTGCAGTGGTGCGATCTCAGCTCACTGCAGCCTCCACCTCCTGGGTTCAAGTGATTCTCTTGCCTTAACCTCCCAAGTAGCTGGGATTACAGGTGCCCATCACCATGCCCAGCTAATTTTTGTATTTTTAGTAGAGTCAGGGTTTCACCATGTTGGCCAGGCAGGACTCGAACTTCTCACCTCAGGTGGTCCACCCACCTGAGCCTCCTAGTGTTGGGACTACAGGCATAAGCCACCACACCTGGCCAAGAACATTCTTGAACGTGTCCTTTAGTAGATATAACACTCACTTCTGTTAAGTATATGCCCAGGAGTGGAACTGCTGGGTCATACAGTATCTATATGTTTATTTGTCTTTTTGCTTTTTCTGAGACAGAGTCTCGCTCTGTCACACAGGCTGGAGTGCAGTGGCATGATCTCAGCTCACTGTAACCTCCACCTCCTCGGTTCAAACGATTCTCCTGCCTCGGCCTCCTGAATAGCTGAGATAACAGACATGCACCATCATGCCCAGCTAATTTTCGTATTTTTAGTGGAGACAGGGTTTCTAGCCATGTTGGCCAGGCTGGTCTCAAACTCCTGACTTCAGGTGATCCACCCGCCTCAGCCTCCCCAAGTGCCGGGATTACAGGTGTGAGCCACAGTTCCCGGCCTATATGTTTAGATTTAGTAACCACTGACAAATATTTTTTCAAAGTGGTTGTATTGATATACGTTCCCACCTACGAAATAGGAGTTCCAATTGTTCCTGACCAATACGTGGTATGTTAGTCCTTTTCTGTTGCCATTCTGGATAAGTATGTTATGGTATCTCTTTGTGGTTATTTTTTGTTTATTTTATTGTACTGTATTTTCTTAGACAGGGTCTCACTCCCATCGCCCAGGCTGGAATACAGTAATGTGATGACTGCTCACTGCAGCCTCAACCTCCTGGGCTCAGGTGATTCTCCCACCTCAGCCTCCAAGTATCTGGGACTATGCCCAGCTAATTTTTGTATTTTTTGTAGAGACAAGGTTTCACCATGTTGCCAAGGCTGGTCTTGAAGTCCTGGGCTCAAGCATTCCGCCCACTTTGGCCTCCAAAAGTGCTGGGACTATAAACATGAGCCACCGTGCCCGGCCTCCTTGTGATTTTAATTTACATTTCTCAGATGACAAAAAATTGTTGAGCAGCTTTTCATATGTTTATTGTTCTTTTTTTTTTTTTTTTTTTTTCTTTGAGACAGAGTTTCATTCTTGTTGCCCAGGCTGCAGTGCAATGGCACGATCTCAGCTCACTGCAACCTCTGCCTCCGGGTTCAAGTGATTCTCCTGCCTCAACCTCCCAAGTACGTGGGATTACAGGCGCCTGCCACCACACCCAGCTAATTATGGATTTTTAGTAGAGACGAGGTTTCTTCATGTTGGTCAGGCTGGTCTCGAACTCCCGACCTCAGGTGATCTGCCTGCCTCGGCCTCCCAAAGTGCTGGGATTACAGGCATGAGCCACCGTGCCCGACCGTATTGTTCCTTTTTATATTATTTTTTGTGAAATGCCTGTGTAACTCTTTTGTTCATTATAATAATTGGGTAGTCTACCCACAGAATGGGAGGAGATATTTGTGAATCATATGTAAGAGTCTAGGCTGGGCATGGTGGCTCATGCCTGTACAGTCCCAGCGCTTTAGGATGCAAGGCAGGTGGATTGCTTGAGCCCAGGAGTTTGAGACCAGCCTAGGCAACATAGCAAGACCCTGTCTCTACAAAAAAAAAAAAAAAAATTAATTAGCTAAGAATGGTGGCGTGAGCCTGTAGTCTCAAGCTACTCAGAAGGCTGAGGTGGGAGGATTGCTTGAGTCGAAGAGGTCAAGGTTACAGTGAGCTATGATCATGTCACTGCACTCCAGCCTGGGCGACAAAGTGAGACAATCTCTCCATAAACACACAAACAAATGAACAAATGAAAAGGACTCATTCTTAATCCACAGCTGTCCTGTGAGCCCACAGTTCTTTATCTGAGTTTTTTTTTTTTAATCTCCATGTGAATATGGATATATGGATGATGACAACTTCAGAATTTTCCCACCTAGAACCTTTGGGATCTAAGTTCTGTTCTTTTCTTTTCTCTTTTCTTTTCTTTCTTTCTTTTTCCTTTTCTTTTCTTTCTTTCTTTTTTTTTGACAGAGTCCCACTCTGTCTCCCAGGCTGGAGTGCAGTGGTACAATCTTGGCTCAATGCAGCCTCAACATCCCAGGCTCAAGCCATCCTCCCCACTCTGCCTCCTAAGTAGCTAGGACTACAGGTGTGCACCACCATGGCCAGATAATTTTTTAGAGATGGGGTTTTGACATGTTGCCCAGGCTGGTCTCAAACTCCTGGGCACAAGTGATCCCCCTGTCTCAGCCTCCCAAAATGCTGGGATTATAAGCATGAGCCACAGTGCCCAGCCCAAGTTAGTGCTTTCTATATTCTGTTTAAGAAATCTTCATCTACCCCAAGGTCATGAAATATTCTCCTATGTTTTCTTCTAGAAGCTTTATTTGTCTCAAATTTAAGTCTATGGTCTACTTCCAGTTAATTTTTTTGTCTAGTGTGAGGTATGGGTCAAGGTTCTTTTTACATATATATATATATATATACACACACACACACACACAGCGATTAAAGTTTCTGAGACCATTTATTAAAACAACCATCCACTTCCCACTGCACTGTAGTGTTACCATTGCTGTAAAGCTGGTGGCCATCTATTAATATATGAGGGTCTGTTTCTGAACCCTATGTACTATTCTGTTGGTCTGTTTTCCACCTTGCACAAGAACCACGTGGTCTTATTTGCTGTAGCTTTTTAGTCAGTTTCAACTCTAGTAGTATAGGTCCTCCAGCTTTGTTGTTCTTCTTTGATACTGCCATGACTAGTCTAGATCTTTTTCATTTCCATATAAATTTTTTTTTTTTTTTTTGAGATGGAGTCTTGCTCTGTCGCCCAGGCTGGAGTGCAGTGGGGCAATCTTGGCTCACTGCAAGCTCCGCCTCCTGGGTTCACACCATTCTCCTGCCTCAGCCTCCAGAGTAGCTGGGACTACAGGCGCCTGCAACCACACCCGGCTAATTTTTTGTATTTTTAGTAGAGACGGGGTTTCACCATGTTAGCCAGGATGATCTCAGTCTACTGACTTTGTGATCTGCCCGCCTCGGCCTCCCAAAGTGCTGGGATTACAGGCGTGAGCCACCGTGCCCGGCCTGCATTTCCATATAAATTTTAGAACCAGGCTGGACACAGTGGTTCATGCCTGTAATCCCAATGCTTTGGGAGGCTGAGGCAGGAGGATCACTTGAGCCCTGGAGTTCAAGACCACCCTGGGCAATATAGTGAGATCCCCATCTTTACGAAAAATAAAATAATTAGCCACATGTGGTGATGTGTGTCTGTAGTCTCAGCTACTTGGTAGGTTGGGGTGGGAGGGTCACTTGAGACCAGGAATTTGAGACTGCAGTAACCCGTGATCACACCATTACACTCCAGGCTGGGTGACAGCAAGACGCTGTTTTTAAAACCAAATAAAGCCGGGCGCGGTGGCTCAAGCCTGTAATCCCAGCACTTTGGGAGGCCGAGACGGGTGGATCACCAGGTCAGGAGATCGAGACCATCCTGGCTAACACGGTGAAACCCCGTCTCTACTAAAAAATACAAAAAACTAGCCGGGCGAGGTGGCGGGTGCCTATAGTCCCAGCTACTCGGGAGGCTGAGGCAGGAGAATGGCGTGAACCCGGGAGGCGGAGCTTGCAGTGAGCCGAGATTGCGCCACTGCACTCCAGCGTGGGCAACAGAGCGAGACTCCGACTCAAAAAAAAAAAAAAAAAAAAAAACCAAATAAATAAACAAATCAGCCAGGCGCGGTGGCTCACGTCTGCAATCCTAGAGCTTTGGGGGAACAAGGCTGGTGGATCACCTGAAGTCAGGAGTTCAAGACCAGCCTGGCCAACATGACAAAACCCCATCTCTACTAAAAATACACAAATTAGCCAGGCATGGTGGTGTGTGCGTGTAGTCCCAGCTACTCGGGAGGCTGAGACAGGAGAATTGCTTGAACCAAGGAGACGTAGGTTGCAGTGAGCCAAGACTGTGCCACTCCACTCCAGCCTGGGTGACAGAGCAAGACTCCATCTCAAAAAATAATTAAAAAAAACAAAAAACAAATAAATAAATTTAAAAGGCCAACTAACAGTTGACAATTTATAGACACACGCACACCCACACACCCTACTGAAAGGATTTGATTGGGATTACATTGAATCAATAAATCAATTTGGGGGGGACTGACAGAGCTGAGAAGCAAGTGGCCAGTCACAACCTCTCTTCTGGGGAAGCAAGCAAGGAATGATCCTGTTTCAGCGGGTTCACGTGCCTCCCCCGACACCCCTCTTCTCTTTCCTGTCATCTGCAAGGTTTCACTAAAGCTACTTTCTCCCAGAAATTCTTGTTTCCTCCTCTGAACTCCCACAGAGAGCTCTCCACATCTTTCTAATGTATCTCAACACAGTTCTACATTGTATTAAAGACCTTCGGTTCCCTGGTTGTTTGCGAGCTTCTAGAGAACAGGGTTCCATGTCTGATCATTTGGGAGTGGGCAAGGGAAACAGTATAATGAAATGGGAAAAGTATAGACCAGTGTGATCCAATGGAACTTCCACAATGATGGAAACGTTCCACACTTGTGCATCGCTTGATGAGGAACGCTGTCTGAGAAATGCATCATTAGGCGATTTCACCCCGTGAGCTTATGGAGTGCGTTTTCATAAACCTAGCTGGTGTAGCCTACTGCACACCTAGACTATATGGTGTAGCCTATTGCTCCCAGGCTACAAATCTGTAAAGCATGTCGTTGCACTGAATACTGTAGGCAATTGTAACACAATGGCAAGTATTTGTGTATCTAAACACATCTAAACATAGAAAAGATACAGTAAAAATACAGTATTATAATGTTATGGGAAGACTTTTGTATATGCCGTCCATCATCAAATGAAACATCATTACGTGGTACGTAACTGTAGTTGCACTGCCCTGTGGTATGGCCTGTAGCCAGCTATGGCTGTTGAGTGCTTGAAAGGTGGCTCATGGGGCTGTGGAACTGAATTTTTAATTTTATGTTAATTGTTATTAATTAAATTATTTATTTACTTCTTCATTCACTCATTCATTTACTTATTTATCAGACAGGGTCTCATTCTGTCACCCAGGCTGGAGTGCAGTGGCACGATCATAGCTACTGCAGCTTTGAACTCCTGGGCTCAAGCAGTCCTGCCACCTCAGCCTCCTGAGTAGCTGGGACTAACTGAGACTCCTGTGCACCACCATGCCTGGCTAATTTTTAAACAGTTTTTTTGCATAGATGGGGACTCACTATATTGCCCAGGCTGATCTTGAACTCCTGGCCTTAAGCAATTATCTTGCCTCAGCCTTCCAAAGTGCTGGGATTACAGGTGTGAATCATAACACTTGGCCTGTTGTTAAATTTATTTATTTATTTTTATTTTATTGTTTGAGATGGGGTCTCACTCACTCTGTTGCCCAGGCTAGAGTGCAGTGGCACCATCTCGGCTCACTGCAACCTCCGTCTCCTGGATTCAATCGATTCTCCTGCCTCCCCTTCCCAAGTAGCTGGGATTACAGGCATCCGTCACCATGCTCACCTAATGTTTGTATTTTTAGTGGAGACAAAGTTTCACTGCATTGGCCAGACTGGTCTTGAACTCCTGACCTCAAATAATCCTCCCACCTCAGCCTCCTGAAGTGCTGGGATTACAGGTGTGAATCACACCACTCGGCCTGTTATGAATTAAATTTAAATAGCCCTGTGGGCCCAATGGCCACTGTCTTAAGTAGCACAGGGCTAGACTTTGAAGAAAGAAAATTGACCCTCAGTTCTGTCACTCAAAAACTCTCAGGAAGCCCTGTCCACTCTACTTCCCAAATGTGTTCCAGATCCATTGCCCCCTCCTGTCCCCATGCCACTCTTGCCTAGCTCACTGCCACAGACTGGTCCAGATTATTCTCTTGCTCCTAGCCTAATCTTTCAGATTAAAAATATTGTCCTGGGCTGGGCATGGTGGCTCACACTTACAATCCCAGCGCTTTGGGAGGCCTAGGCAGGTGGATCACTTGAACCCGGGAGGCAGAGGTTGAGGTGAGGTGGAGGTTGAGGTGAGGCGGAGGTTGAGGTGAGCCGAGATCGTGCCATTGCACTTCAGCCTGGGTAACAGAGCGAGACTCCATCTCAAAAAAAAAAAAAAAAAAATCTGGTCCTGTTTCTTCTGTACTGAAAATACTTCAGTGTCCCTTACTGACCATCATGGTTTCTCAAACCAGGAACTAATGACATATTCTTGGTGCTCCTTGAGTTCTTTTTTTCATTTGTTTGTTTTTTGAGGTGGAGTCTTGCTCTGTTGACCAAACTGGAGTGCAGTGGCACAATCTCGGCTCACTGAAACTTCCAACTCCAGCATTCAAGTGATTCTCCTGCCTTAGCCTCTCAAGTAGCTGGGATTACAGGCATGTTCCACTACGCCCAGCTAAAGTTTTTTGCTTTTTTTTTTTTGAGACGGGGTTTCACCGTGTTAGCCAGGATGGTCTCGATCTCCTGACCTTGTGATCCGCCCGCCTCGGCCTCCCAAAGTGCTGGGATTACAGGCGTGAGCCATTGTGCCCGGCCGTTTTTGTATTTTTAGTAAAGACGGGGTTTCACCATTTTGGCCACACTGGTCTTGAACTCCTGACCTCAAGTGATCCACCCGCCTCAGCCTCCCAAAGTTCTAGGATTACAGGCGTGAGCCACTGTGCCTGGCCAAGTGGTGCATTTTCATGACTATAATACAGCATATTCAATTTTCAGATAAAAGGACCTTGGCTGGGCATGGTGGCTCATGCCTGTCATCCTTGGGAGGCTGAGGCAGGAGGATCACTTGAAGCCGGGAGTTCAAGACCAGCCTGGGCAACATAGGGAGACCCTGTCTCTCTCTCTCTCTCTTTTTTTTTTTTTTTTGAGATGGAGTTTCACTCTGTTTTTTCTTTTTTTGAGACGGAGTCTTGCTCAGACGCCCAGGCTGGGGTGCGGTGGCGCGATTTTGGCTCACTGCAAGCTCCGCCTCCTGGGTTCACGCCATTCTCCTGCCTCAGCCTCCTGAGTAGCTGGGACTACAGGCGCCTGCCACCTCGCCCGGCTAATTTTTTTGTATTTTTAGTAGAGACGGGGTTTCACCGTGTTCGCCAGGATGGTCTCGATCTCCTGACCTCATGATCCGCCCGTCTCGGCCTCCCAAAGTGCTGGGATTACAGGCGTGAGCCACCGCGCCCGGCCTGGAGTTTCACTCTGTCACCCAGGCTGGAGTAGAGTGGTGCCATCTTGGCTCACTGCAACCTCCACCTCCTGGGTTCAAGCAATTCTCCTGCCTCAGCCTCCCAAGTAACTGGGATTATAGATGTGCACCACCATGCCCAGGTATTTTTGTATTTTTAGCAGAGATGGGGTTTCACCATGTTGGCCAGGCTGGTCTCAAACTCCTGACCTCAGGTGATCCATGCCTCAGCCTCCCAAAGTCTTGGGATTATAGGCGTGAGCCACTGCACCTGGCCGACTCTATCTCAAAAACAAATAAAACAAAAAAAACAAAACAAACAAAAAGGACTTCTAAACTCCTCCCCCTATAGTGCCTGCAGAATCAAGTCCAAGGGTCAAAGTCAGGCACTGACCATCCTGTGCTCTTCTCCCTCCCACCCACTGCCCAGGGTGGAGGAGGGAGCAACAACTATTAAGGGTCCAGTGTATGTCCAGGCCTGAGCTGCGTGCTTCTTAAACTCCATTTAATCATCAAAGTGACTTTGTAAAGTAGGTATTGCCTGACTTACTTCATAGTGATGTGGTGGGTGGCCGAGCCCAGCTGCCTGGGGGCAGGGGCAAGCTGGTATCTGGAGTTCTTGGTTTCCAGAGTGGGAAGCAGGCTCTTCCAAGATTATATAGTAAGGAGCTCCATAAACACACAAAGGGGGAGATCCAAGCACAGGGCAGGAGAAAAAAAAAAAAAGGAAAGAAACAGAAATGTCTCTTCCACATTGCCTGCCCACCTGCCCGCCTGCCTGCCCGCCCCTGCCTTCCACTGCCTTCCACTGCCTTCCCTTGCCTGCCTTCCTTCCCTTCTCTTTCTTTCTCTTTTCTTTTCTTTTTTTTTTTTTTGAGACAGGGTCTCACTCTGTCATCCAGGCTGGAGTACAATGGTGTGATCATGGCTCACTGCAGCCTGGGCCTCCCAGGGCCAAGCGATCGTCCCATCTCAGTCTCCTGAGTAGCTGGGACTACACATGCAGTCCACCACGCCCAGCAAATTTTTTGTATTTTTTGCAGAGATGGGGTTTCGCCATGTTGCCCAGGCTGGTTCCAAACTCCTGGGCTCAAACGATCCACCCATTTTGGCCTCCCAAACTGCTAGGATTAAAGGCATGAGCCACTGTGCCTGGCCACCTTCTATGTTTCCTGACCCAGACCCCTGCCCAGACAGCACTGCAACTCTCTCCTTTGTGTCCCAGACCTGACTGCGGCCCTCATCATACTAGTGGCACTTGCTTAGATTTACCTTCCCTTGTTTTAAGTCTTTGGTTATATGGATACAATCTTTGTTATCGTTCATTCTTGCAGCCCTGTAGACCCTGGGGACTTAGTGGTAAATGAGATAGACACCGCCGCTGTACTGCCAGGGCTTCAAGCCTAGCAGGAAACCAACAATAAAACACAATGGGCTGGGTGTGGTGGCTCAAGCCTGTAATCTCAGCAGTTTGGGAGGCTGAGGTGGGTGGATCGCCTGAGCTCAAGAGTTCAAGACCAGCCTGGGCAACATGGCGAAACCCCGTCTCTACAGAAAGTACAAAAATTTAGCCAGATGTAGTGGTGTGTGACTGTGGTCTGAACTACTTGGGAGGCTGAGATGGGAGGATCGCTTGAGCCTGGGAGGTGGAGGTGGAGGTTTCAGTGAGCTGAGATTGTGCCACTGCACTCCAACCTGAGTGACAGAGCGAGACCCTCATCTCACACACACAGTGGATGTGAAGATGGGGTGTACATAGTCTATGGATGGGCGCAGCAAAGGAATGAAGCTGGGGTCCGGAACAGAAGTATATGAAAGGCTTATAGGCTCTAGAAGAAATGGCTATCATTTTCCCTGCCTGGCATGCTCTCCCCTGTGTGCCCACCCATCCCCACTTCCTGTGGTCCAGATGAAGCTCTGAATCACAGTGCTCCGTCCCTCCCCCACCACCACCCTGCTGGACTTGGATTCAAGCTGGCCAATCAGACTTCCCATCCCCATGTCCTCAGAGATTGGCTTAGGACCGGGTATGTAAGCCCAGTAGAACCAATCAAAGACTTCTCTGAGGTTTGATATAAGGAAACTGGGAAACAGGGGGCTTCACCTCTTCTAAGATCATGAGCTGTAAGGACAGTGTAAAGTGGAACTGCTTGCCATTTTCCCAGGCCAGGTGGAGGAAGCCATCTGCAACAGGCAACAGCAAGGCTGATACACAAAGGGAAGAAAATAAAGATGGAGTCAGGGGAGCCCTGGTGATATCTTTTTTTTTTTTCTTTTTTTGAGATGGAGCTCTGTCATCCAATTTGGAGTGCAGTGGCACAATCTTGGCTCACTGCAACCTCCGCCTCCCAGGCTCAAGCGATTCTTGTGCCTCAGCCTCCTGAGTAGCTGGGATTACAGGTGTGCATCACCATGCCCAGCTAATTTTTGTATTTTTTAGTAGAGACAGGGTTTCACCATGTTGGCCAGGCTGGTCTCCAACTCCTGACCTCAAGTGATCCACCTGCCTCAGCCTCCCAAAATGCTGGGATTGCAGGTGTGAGCCACTGCTGCCCGGCCCCTGGTTATATCTTTTAGGTTCTTGGATCCATTTATACCTGAAGTTCATCTCTAGATTTTTTTAGTTATATGACTCATTAGCTTAGCTTTTTTTTTTTTAGACGAAGTCTCGCTCTGTCGCCCAGGCTGGAGTGCAGTGGCACGATCTCAGCTCACTGCAAGCTCCACTTCCGGGGTTCATGCCATTCTCCTGCCTCGGCCTCCCGAGTAACTGGGACTACAGGTGCCCACCACCACGCCCGGCTAATTTTTTGTATTTTTAGTAGAGATGGGGTTTCACCGTGTTAGCCAGGATGATCTTGATCTCCTGACTTTGCGATCTGCCTGCCTCGGTCTCCCAAAGTGCTGGGATTACAGGCGTGAGCCATTGCGCCTGGCCCCTTTTTTTTTTAAAAAAGGACAGAGTCTTGGTCTGTCGTCCAGGCTGGAGTGCAGGAGCCCCATCATAGCTCACTGCAGCCTTGAACTCCTGGGCTTAAGCAATGTTCCCACTGCAGCCTCCCAAGTAGCTAGGACCACAGGTGTGTGCCACCAGGCCTGGCTAACTTATTTATTTATTTATTTTTTAGAGATCAGGGTCTCACTATGTTGCCCAGGCTAGTCTGAAACTCGTGGGTTTAAGTGATCCTCCCACCTCAGCCTCCCAAAGTACCGAGATTACAGGTGTGATCCACTGTGCCTGCCTTCATTGACTTTTTTATTTTTAAAGCTTGTTTCAGTAGGGTTCTGTTGGGCTTTCAGCATAATAGTTTCTGTGTTCCATCCATGGTCTCACAGCCCTTGATGTGATCAAGCCCGAGACTGCAATGTCAGACCCCAGAAGGGACCCGGGCATGCTGTTGGAGGCAGGAGTGGAAGGCAAGGATGACAGCTTCGAGGAAGCAAAATACCTGCCAGCAACTCCGTGCTGGACCAGATCAACTCCTGTCAGGAGCAGCTGGAGGAGAACCACCACTTCCACACCCACCTCCAGGAGCTGCTGGAATCCAACCAGCAGATATGCCTTGAGTTCCAGCAGCAGCTCTGGGAGCCCCCAGCGATGTCAGCCTCTAGGCTCTGGGAGCCACCGACCAGGTCCCAACCCTGCTTCCCTGGGCCAGGCTCTGGCCTGGGCCCACACTCCCTGGCTTAGATACCTTCCCAAGGGCTGGCCTTCAGGGTCCCCCGATGGATCTAACTGCCTTGGCCACCCTTCCGGCACTCCCCTTGGCCTGCCTGGGCCAGTCCCCACTGCCTGGCATCCCCTCCCGGGGTCAGGCATGGGCCTGCGACCACCTACTTGCCTGCCACCCAACTGGGTGGGCACTCCTCACTTCACCCAGGCCTTAAGTGTCCACATGAAATGGGTCACACACACACACAAAGTAGAGTTCCATCACTGGTAAACAAAATCATCCTGACTGAAAGGTTGGGCCTTTTGTCTTGGTTATTTGGTGCTATTTGGTGGAGTAGGTGATTGATAAGTATTGGTTAGATGGGTAGAGGTGTGGATAGACATTGACATGAGGCAATTTTCTTCTTTCATCCTGCTTTTCAACTTTTGAAGCCTAAGTACAGTCTCATTGTACAATATGGTGACTATAGTTAATAACAGTGTATCATATACTTGCAAATTACTAAGGCTAGGCATGGTGGCTCACGCCTGTAATCCCAGCATTTTGGGTGGCTGAGGTGGGCGGATCACTTGGGGCCAGGAGTTTGAGACCAGGTTGGCCAACATGGTGAAACCCCGTCTCTACTCAAAATACAAAAATTAGCCGGGTGTTGCGGGACGCACCTGTGGTCCCAGCTACTCGGGAGGCTGAGGCATGAGAATCACTTGAACCTGAGAGGTGGAGGTTGCAGTGAGCTGAAGCGGTGCCACTGCACTCCAGCCTGGGTGACAGAGTGACTCTGTCTCAAAAAAAAGAGAAAATTACTAAGAGAGATTTTAAGTGTTGTCACCACACACACACACAAAAGATAAGACTGTTAGGCAAGCATATGTTGAATAGCTTGATTTAGCCATCCCACAATATATACATATTTCAGAATATTATGTTGTATACCATAAATATAGACAAATTTTGTCAATTAAAAATTAAATATTGGCGGGGCTGATCATTTGAGGTCAGGAGTTCAAGACCAACCTGGCCAATGTGGCGAAACCCCATCTCTACTGACTCTGTCTCAAAAAAAAAATATTCGGTAAAAATATCAATAATAATTTTTTTTTTGAGACTACTCACTCTGTCACCCAGGCTGGAGTGCAGTGGAGTGATCTCAGCACGCTGCAACCTTCGCCTCCCAGGTTCCAGCTATGCTCATGCCTCAGCCTCCCAAGTAGCTGGAACTACAGGCACTTGCCACCACACCAGGCTAATTTTTGTATTTTGAGTAGAGTCAGGGTTTTACTGAGTTGGCCAAGCTGGTCAAACTCCTAACCTCTAATGGTCTGCCCACCTGGGCCTCCTGAAGTGCTGGGATTACAGGTGTGAGCCACTGTGCCTGGCCTAAAAACTAAATAATAATTTTAAAAACTATGTATTGTCCATGGTAGTCCAGGCCAGCCCTGTTGCATTGAAACCTCAAGTACATCTAATAGTACAGTGAGGAATAAAGTGCAGAAGTAACTGGTAACTGCGGCACAGCAAGAAATTTTCAACCTATGGCTCAGACATTAGACTTACTTCATGGTGGCTGACATGGACCTTCTCCCAGAATAGAAGGGATAAATGGCAGTAGCCCCCAGAGATCTAGACCTTTCTGACGGGGCACATTCCTCATCCCATGTGGGCAGGTGAGGCCAGACTTCAAGCGCATGTCTGAGGACCAAGGATCTGCGCCCAGGGTCAGGAAGTATGCTCGATGTCAGGTATCTCCTTCACACAGCTATTTGGCAGGTTCTGTAGAAAAGCCAAGCGACACTGGCATGGTGGTTCACACCTGTGATCCCAGCAACTTAGGAGGCTGAGGCAAGAGGATCCCTTGAGGCCAGGAGTTCAAGGCTGCAGTGAGCTACGATTGTGCCACTGCACTCTAGCCTGGGAGACAGAGCAAGACCCCATCTCTTAAAAACAAGTGGAAAAAAAAAAGCAAAGTGAAAATAATTCCAGCTGAGTCCATCTGCCTCACCAGTCCTTGAACCCAGACTGGGGGGGTCCGGTCTACTGCTTAGTCTCATTCAGGTATTGGTGGCATAGATACAGATGGGAGGACGAGGGAGGAAATGGCTTGAGGGATGAGACACTCGTGAGAACCACACAGTGGGTCAGAAACAGTCACCGTCAACTACCAATAATCAAGGCTGTCACTTTTCACTTTGTTTATGATGTGCTTTGTCATTCAGATGCTTTTAATTTTGATGCAAAGCAGATGATGTTTCTCCTAATGATTGGTACTTTTTGCATCTTATTAAAGAGATTCTTCTCCACTCTGATTATATATATATATATATATATTTTTTTTTTTTTTGAGATGGAGTCTTGCTCTGTCACCCTGGCTGGAGTGGCGCGATCTCTGCTCACTGCAAGCTCCGCCTCCCGGGTTCACGCCATTCTCCTGCCTCAGCCTCCCGAGTAGCTGGGACTACAGGCGCCCGCCACCACTCCTGGCTCATCTTTTATATTTTAAGTAGAGACGGGGTTTCACCGTGTTAGCCAGGATGGTCTCAATCTGCTGACCTCGTGATTTGCCTGACTTGGCCTCCCAAAGTGCTGGGATTACAGGTGTG
This sequence comes from Theropithecus gelada, assembly GCF_003255815.1. Taxonomy (NCBI): domain Eukaryota; kingdom Metazoa; phylum Chordata; class Mammalia; order Primates; family Cercopithecidae; genus Theropithecus; species Theropithecus gelada. The sequence goes on from NC_037678.1 coordinate 21,701,867, forward strand.
AACCACTGTGCCTGGCTTCAAATATACTTCTTAAGCTTTCTTCTAAAACTGTCATATCCTTTTTCTTTTCTTTTCTCTTTTCCTTCCTTCCTTCCTTCCTTCTTTCCTTCCTTCCTTCCTTCCTTCCTTCCTTCCTTCCTTCCTTCCTTCCTTCCTTCTTTCCTTCCTTCCTTCCTTCTCTCTCTCTCTTTCTTTCTTTCTCTCTCTCTCTCTCTCTCTTTCTTTGTTTCTCTTTTTTATTTTTTTTGAGACAGGGTCTTGCTCTATTGCCTTGACCTGCTGGGCTCAAGCGTTCCTCCTATGTCAGACTCACAAGAAGCTGCAATTACAGGTACATGCCACCATGCCCAGCTAATTTTTAAAATTTTTTGTAGGGATGGGGTTTTGTCATGTTGCCCAGGTTGGTCTCGAACTCCTGGGCTCAAGCAATCCTCCCACCTCAGCCTCCTAAAGTGCTGGAATTACAGGCATGACCCACCCCACCAGCCTCATTTCATTTTCACATGTAGTGCTTGGATGCATCTGAAATTTATTTATAGTTTGATGTGATGGAGCAAACCAATCCTATTTTTTTTTTTTCCATCTAAATAAGCTGTTATCCCAACACCATCCCCACTGCCCTGCTATTCTGATATCTGGGCTGAGTCAAAGTGGGCTGGTTCAGCAGACGCAGTGAAGGTCACACTGTGCCCAGGAGACTTTCTTGGGCACAGAACGCTGGCCTTGCCCACACCTTAGAAGCTATGTTAATGAAGGAAGATGTTTCTTATGTTTTCTTCTTTTTTGTTTTTTTTTTTTTTGGACAGGGTCTCGCTCTGTCACCTAGGCTGGAGTGCAGTGGCACAGTCTCAGCTCACTGCAACATCCATCTCCTGGGTTCAAGCAATTCTCCTGCCTTAGCCTCCCAAGTAGCTGGGATTATAGGTACCACCACCACCACCGACTAATTTTGTATTTTTAGTAGAGATGGGGTTTCACCATGTTGGCCTGGCTGGTCTAGAGCTCCTGACCTCAGGTGATCCACTTGCCTTGGCCCAAAGTGCTGGGATTACAGGTGTGAGCCACCGCGCCTGGACTTCTTATGATTTTTTTGAAGTCTCAGTTTAAAACTGTAAGAACTTTACAGGCTGGGCATGGTGGCTCACGCTTGTAATCCTAACACTTTGGGAGGCTGAGGCAGGCGGATTACTTGAGCTCAGGAGTTTAAGGCCAGCCTGGGCAACATAACCAAACCCTGTCTCTACAAAAGATACAAAACTTGGCAGGGCGTGGTGGTGCATGCCTGTAGTCCCAGCTTCTTGGGGGCTGAGGTGTTCACTTGAGCCTGGGAGGTCGAAGCTGCAGTGAGCCATGTTCGCAACACTGCACTCCAGCCTGGGTGACAAAGCAAGACACTCTATCAAAAACAAAAACAAAAACTTTATAAGCAGAGAGTGAAGAGTAGTATAAGGTCATGGTTACAAATCCAGGTTTTAGAGTCAGACAAAGGTAGCATCAAACTTTGCTTCCCCTCTAAGATGTGTTTCTTCATAGCACTCTATTGATACCCTTCTTCGATGGTCCCAGCTACCATTATCACCTCCAGCTCTTCCCTAGCTGTGTAACTCCACAACCCTACTCTAGATTATAGATGGCTCACAGTGGGAGCCCACTCTTAGAGGCTTAGGCCGGGTTCCCCAGAAGCAGAGACTGAGGCAGGAATTCCCATGCAATTGATTTATTGAGGGAGGCCCTAGGGAGAAACTTTCGAGGAAGTGAGGAAAGCAGAACAGCACCAGGGAAGGAGCTGAGCAAACATGTGCTTTCAGGTGAGGCCTGACCACAGTCTAATTCCAAGGGGAGCGCTGCAGTGTTGGTCCCACCGTGAGGTCAGAGGCTGGCTTTTATGCTGCACCCCATTAGTCAGTCACTGGCCTTGGGCCACCCCGGCTGTGTGTGTAACCTCTCAGACACCCAGCAGAGACAACTGTACCTACGACAGAGACACCAGCACCCACCAGAGACAATACCCACCAATGACAACAGCACCCACCACAGAGACAACAGCACCCCCTCAGAGACAACAGAACCCACCAGAGACACACCCACCACAGAGACAGCAGCACCCACCTCAGAGACAATAGCACCCACCACAGATTCAACAGCACCCATCTCAGAGACAACAGCACCCACCAGAGGCAATAGCACCAACCAGAGGCAACAGCACCCACCACAGAGACAACAGCACCCACCACAGAGGCAACAGCACCCACCAGAAGCAACAGCACCCACCAGAGACAAGAGCACCCACCACAGAGACAACAGCACCCACCAGAGACAACACCCACGACAGAGACAACAGCACCCACCACAGAGACAACACTCACCACAGAGACAACAGCTCCCACCACAGAGACAACAGCACCCACCTCAGAGACAACACCACCCACCTCAGAGACAACAGCACCCACCACAGAGACAACAGCACCCACCTCAGAGACAACAGGTCCCACCAGAGACAACAGGTCCCACCACAGAGACAACAGCACCCACCACAGAGACAATAGCTCCAACCTCAGAGACAACAGCACTCACCACAGAGACAACAGCTCCCACCACAGAGACAACAGCACCCACCACAGAGACAACAATACCCACCCCAGAGACAACAGCACTCACCCCAGAGACAACAGCACCCACCACAGAGACAACAGCTCCCACCACAGAGAAAAGAGCTCCCACCAGAGAGACAACAGCTCCTACCAGAGAGACAACACCCACCTCAGAGACAACACCACCCACCACAGAGACAATAGCTCCCACCTCAGAGACAACAGCACCCACCTCAGAGACAACAACTCCCACCAGAGACAACAGCTCCTACCACAGAGACAACACCTACCATAGAGACAACACCACCCATCACAGAGACACCACCACTCACCACAGAGACAACAGCACCCACCACAGAGACAACACCACCCACCTCAGAGACAACAGCTCCCACCACAGAGACAATAGCACCTACCTCAGAGACAACAGCACCCACCACAGAGACAACAGCTCCCACCTCAGAGACAACAGCACCCACCTCAGAGACAACACCACCCACCACAGAGACAACAGCTCCCACCTCAGAGACAACACCACCCACCTCAGAGACAACAGCACCCACCTCAGAGACAACACCACCCACCACAGAGACAACAGCTCCCACCTCAGAGACAGCACCACCCACCTCAGAGACAACAGCACCCACCGAAGAGACAGTAGCACCTCCCTCAGAGAAATATTCTTTGAGGGTTTTTTTTTTAAGAGAGAGAAGGTTTTAAGAGAGACAGGGTTTCGCTTTGTCCCCAGGCTGCACTGCAGCGGCCTAATCGTAGCCTTGAACCCCCGGGTTCAAGTGATCCTCCTGCCTCAGCTGCCGGAGTGCTGGACTACAGGAGTGCACCACTATGCCTGGATTTTTTTTTTTCTTCTAATTTTAGTAGAGATGGGGTCTTGCCATGTTACCCAGGCTGGTCTCAAACTCTTGACTTAAGCGATCTTTCCTTCTTGACCTCCCAAACTGCTGGGAATACAGGCATGAGCCACTGTGCCCAGCCCATAAAGAAGTATTCTAAGCAAAATATGGGGATAGGGTTGGACCAGTATGATGATGGGAAAGAATTAGAGAAAAATGTGAACTTGGATATGTCTTCACCAAGCTTAATCTGAAAATAATCTATTTTACTATTTTATGTCTGTGATGTTTCTCTGGTTCAATTAAAATGTGCTTTGCCTTTTTATTTGAGACAGGATTTCACTCCCATTACCCAGGCTGGAGTGCAATCGCACGATCTCAGCTCACTGCAACCTCTGCCTCCCAGGCTTGAGTGACCTTCCCAGCTCATCCTTCCGAGTAGCTGGGATCACAGGCCTGGGCCACCACGCATATAATTTTTTAAATTTTTCTGTAGAGACAGGGTTTCACCATGTTGCCCAAGCTGGTCTAACACCCCTGGGCTCAAGTCATCTACCTGCCTTGGCCTCTCAAAGTGCTGGGATTACAGGCATGAGCAGTGCCCCCGGCCTCTCTTTCTTTTAAACATGGTCTCTGTTTATTTCCCAGGCTGGAGTATAGTGATGCAATCACAGCTCATTGCAGCCTCAAACTCTTGGGTTCAAGAGATCCTCTGCCTCAGCCTCCTGAGTAGCTGAGACTACAGATGCACCTGGTTAATTTTTTAATTTTTTTGTAGAGATGGGGGTCTCTCCATGTTGACCAGGCTAGTTTTGAACTCCTGGCTTCAAGTGATCCTTCTGTGTTGGCCTCCCAAAGTGATGGGATTACAGGCGTCAGTCACTGCACTCGGTTGCTCAGGTTTCGTATAGCAAGCGTTTGCTTCAGCCTGTTTGATTAGGTTTCTGTCCCTTGCCTGGACTTTCTTTCTAGAGGTGCTAAATCAGTAGCAAACACTTATTTGTCAGGAACAGTAGCACATGCATGACATGCACACTTGCCTTCATCTTCAGAACAATCCTGTCTTTGCTACACAAGAGGAAACGGAAAGTCAGGAAGATTGAGTAACTTGCCCAAAGTCACCCAACAACAAGCACTAACTCAGGCCTGTCTGATTTGGCACACAGTGGCTCAAAATCACCTTGCAATGGCTGGAAAGTTAATCTTCAGATTTACAGTGAGGCAATCTTTTTAAGTGCAAAGTTGTAGGAATGTTTATAAAACAAATGTCAAACATTTATACAATGTTTGAAAGTGGCAAAAGTTGATCCTCATTGGGGAAACCCTGGGTGTGTGTTACCAGGTTGTTTTGGGGAACTGCTGACTAGAATCATCGTATGTGCAGTGAAGACCATTGACCACTAGATGGCCCTGCAGCTCTTTGCGGTGCCATCGCCAATCGCATGGGCCGGTTGGTTCCCAGGGGCCAAACCCTATGAAAGCAGAGAAATGAGAAAAATAAGCACAATGTAGGGCATTTTTCAAAAACCGTAACGTACTAAATTTAAAAGTCCATCCAATATTCTGAGATCATGTTCTTCCTACTTTTTGTGGTAACAGATGATTGCTCCTCGCCAAATATTCTTTCTTGGCAAAAACTGACCTAGTTTTGGACACATTTCTCCTCCCCACTTTTAAAAAGTGGGATTGTGAATTGCAAAAGCCTGGGATTGGTAAAAATACGAGCTTCTCATAAAAAGTGGATCCAAGGCTGGGCGTGGTGACAGACGCCTGTAATCCCAACACTTTGGGAAGCCGAGACGGGCAGATCGCCTGAAATTGGGAGTTTGAGACCAGCCTGGCCAGCATGGTGAAACCCCATCTCTACTAAAAATACAAAAAATTATCCGGGCATGGTGGCAGGCGCCTGTAATCCCAGCTACTCAGGAAGCTGAGGCAGTAGAATTGCTAGCACCCGGGAGGCGGAGGTTGTAGTGAGCCGAGATTGTGCGGTTGAACTCCAGCCTGGGCAACAGAGCGAGACTCCATCTCAAAAAAAAAAAAGAAAAATGCCAGGCGCCGTGGCTCACACCTATAATCCCAGCACTTTGGGAGGCTGAGGCGGGCGGATCACAAGGTCAGCAGATCAAGGCCATCCTGGCTAACATGGTGAGACCACCTCTCTACTAAAAATACAAAAAAATTAGCCGGATGTGGTGGCGGGCGCCTGTAGTCCCAGCTACTGGGAAGGCTGAGGCAGGAGAATGGTGTGAACCCGGGAGGTGGAGCTTGCAGTGAGCCGAGATCGCGCCACTGCACTCCAACCTGGGCAACAGAGTGAGACACTGTCTCAAAAAAAAAAAAAAAAAGAAATGTAAAAAAAAAGTAATAAAAATAAATAAGACCGGGTACAGTGGCTCAGGCCTGTAAACCCAGCACTTTGGAAGGCCAAAGTGGGCAGATCACTTGAGATCAGGAGTGGAAGACCAGCCTGGCCAACATTGTGAAACCCTGTTTCTACTAAAAATACCGAAATTAGCTGAGTGTGGTGGCACATGCCTGTAATACCAGCTACTGTGGAGGCTGAGGCAGGAGAATCGCTTGAACCTGGGAGGCAGAGGCTGCAGTGAACTGAGATGGTGCCACTGCACTCCAGACTGGGCAACAGAATGAGACTCTGTTTCAAAATAAATAAAAATACATACATACATACGTACATACATACATACATAAAAGATGAGGTGCGTTGGGCCAGGCGCAGTGGCTCATGCCTGTAATCCTAGCACTTTGGGAGGCCAAGGTAAGTGGATCACCTGAGGTCAGGAGTTCGAGACCAGCCAAGCCAATATGGAGAAACACTGTTTCTACTAAAAACACAAAACTTAGCTGGAAGCGGTGACAGGCGCCTGTAATCCAAGCTACTCAGGAGACTGAGGCAGGAGAATTGCTTGAACCCGGGAGGCAGAGGCTGCAGTGAGCCAAGATCAAGCCACTGCACTCCATCCTGGGCAACAGAGAAAGGCTCAGTCTCAAGAAAAAGAAAAATAAAAAAAAAAAGGGAAGTAAGTGTTGGGCAAGAGATCAGAAGCCAGGGATGAGCATCTGAGAGCAAGCGTGACTGGCCACTAGGTTCAGGAAGCAGTGCCTGAAAGATTCCCAGAGATGGAGCAGGAGAATTTTGGAGGGTGCCGCTTGTGGTGCCTGGAATTCGTAACCTCACATGCACAGAGTAGCAAGAAAAGAGGCTGGCCCTAGTACTGTGGCTCCTGGAGGAGGCTCCAGGACTTAGAGACAGTGGGGAAGATGGAGGAGAATGTCCCCTGCTTGGTACAACTCTCCCCCAATCCTACCATTTCTCTCCTGCCTCCTCCCTCTAGGTGTTCTGAGCCCCAAAACTAACCCTGGTTTTCCTAAATAAGAAATAAGCATGCAAAATAGTTCAGTAGCCAAAGCAATTTGATCATTCCAATTCCAGGTTTCCATTTTTCAACTATATTTTGTTTGTTCATTTATTTATTTATTTTGAGATGGAGTCTCACTCTGTCGCCCAGGCAGGAGTGCAATGGCGCAATCTCGGCTCACTGCAACCTCCACCTCCTGGGTTCAAGCAATCAATTCTCTTGCCTCAGGTTCCCCGAGTAGCTGGGACTTCAGGCGTGTGCCACCACACCTGGCTAATTTTTGTATTTTTAGGAGAGACAGGGTTTCGCCATGTTGGCCAGGATGGTCTCAAACTCTTGACCTCAGGTGATCCGCCTGCCTCGGCCTCCCAAAGTGCTGGGATTACAGGCGTGAGCCACCTCACCTGATCCTATATTTTGTTTTATTTAAGGAGCATGTGCATGGAGTTTGGTCAAGGCAGGTTTTAAAAACTGACAACAAAACCAGCTTGCCTTCTCCATCCCTGTCCTCTCCTCAGTCTTATGTCTCAGAGGCAACCCCTGCTATGACTTCTTGTTACTTCATGCTTTTATCACCTTTCTTCTTTTCTTTTTTTCTTTTTTCCTTTTTTTTTGAGACAAAGTCTCACTCTGTCACCCAGGCTGGAGAGAAGCTGCACAATCACGGCTCATTGCAGCCTTGACCCCTTGGGTTCAAGCAATCCTCCAACCTCAGCCTCCCAAGTAGCTGGGGCTACAGGCATGTATCACCACACTTGTCTAATTTGTTTTAATTTTTTATAGCAACATGGTTTCTCAGTGTTGCCCAGGCTAGTCTCAAATTCCTGGGCTCAAGAGATCCACCCACCCCAGCCTCCCAAAGTGCTGAGATTACAGGCATGAACCACCATGCCCATCCACCATTCTTCCTCTTCTTCTTCTTTTTTTTTTTTTTTTTTTGAGACAGAGTTTCGCTTTTGTTGTCCAGGCTGGAGTGCAATGGTGCAATTTTGGCTCACTGCAACTTCCACCTCCTGGGTTCAAGCAATTCTCCTGCATCAGCCTCCCGAGTACCTGGGATTACAGGCATGTGCCACCATGGCTGGCTAATTTGTTTTTTATACTTTAAGTTCTAGGGTACATGTGCACAACATGCAGGTTTGTTACATATGTATACATGTGCCATGTTGGTGTGCCACACCCATTAACTTGTCATTTACATTAGGTATATCTCCTAATGCTATCCCTCTCCCCTCCCCCTACCCCACGACAGGCCCCAGTGTGTGATGTTCCCCACCCTGAGTCCAAGTGTTCTCATTGTTCAATTCCCACCTATGAGTGAGAACATGTGGTGTTTGGTTTTCTGTCCTTGCAATAGTTTGCTCAGAATGATGGTTTCCAGCTTCATCCACGTCCCTACAAAGGACATGAACTCATCCTTTTTTATCGCTGCATAGTATTCCATGGTGTATATGTGCCACATTTTCTTAAACCAGTCTATCATTGATGGACATTTGGGTTGGTTCCAAGTCTTTGCTATTGTGAATAGTGCTGCAGTAAACATACACATGCATGTGTCTTTATAGCAGCATGATTTATAATCCTTTGGGTATATACCCAGTAATAGGATGGCTGGGTCAAATGGTATTTCTAGTTCTAGATCCTTGGGGAATCGCCACACTGTTTTCCACAATGGTTGAACTAGTTTACAGTCCCACCAACAGTGTAAAAGGGTTTCTCTTTCTCCACATCCTCTCTAGCACCTGTAACAGCAGGACTTTTTAATGATCGCCATTCTAACTGGTGTGAGATGGTATCTCATTGTGGTTTTGATTTGCATTTCTCTGATGGCCAGTGATGATGAGCACTTTTTCATGTGTCTGTTGGCTGCATAAATGTCTTCTTTTGAGAAGTGTCTGTTTATATACTTTGCCCACTTTTTGATGGGGTTGTTTTATTTTTTCTTGTAAATTTAAGCAAATTTACAAGTTCTTTGTAGATTCTGGATATTAGCCCTTTGTTAGATGAGTAGATTGTAAAAATTTTCTCCCATTCTATAGGTCGTCTGTTCACTCTGATGGTAGTTTCTTTTGCCGTGCAGAAGCTCTTTAGTTTAATTAGATCCCATTTGTCAATTTTGGCTTTTGTCGCCATTGCTTTTGGTGTTTTAGTCATGAAGTTCTTGCCCATGCCTATGTCCTGAATGGTACTACCTAGGTTTTCTTCTAGGATTTTTATGGTTTTAGGTCTAACATTTAAGTCTTTAATCCATCTTGAATTAATTTTTGTATAAGGTGTAAGGAAGGGGTCCAATTTCAGCTTTCTATATATGGCTACACGGCTAGCTAATTTTGTATTTTTAGTAGAGATGGCGTTTCTCCATATTGGTCAGGCTGGTCTTGAACCAGCCTCAGGTGATCCGCCTGCCTCGGCCTCCCAAAGTGCTGGGATTACAGGCGTGAGCCACCATGTCCAGCTGCCACCATTCTTCTAAACAATGTCTACTTTGCTTTATCTCGATTTATCAGTTTTTTACTTTATTCATTGATTTCCAAATGAGTGATTTTCTTTTTACCACCACTCCCACCTTCCCCCTTCTCCCAATATATTTTGTCACTATTTTTATTAAACGAATACAACAGGCACACTATTGTGATTATGTAATTATTATTCACAGCTGAGACACATAGTATATAGTGATTACACTTTCATTCTTTTATAACGTTTTGTTTTTCCTGTAACTTCTTTTAAAAATAGAGATGGGGGCTGGGCGTGGGGCGGGGGAAATCTTGTGTTGGCCAGGCTGGCCTCGAACTCCTGGCCTCACCCAAGCCTCCCGCCTTAGCCTCCCAAAGTGCTGGAATTACAAGTGTGAGCCACCACACGAAGCCTGTTTAACCTGCCTCATTTTCTTCATTTCTTTACTTTTTAAACATATACCTATTGCTATTTTTTTTTTTAAATTGTGTCTGTGGGTGTCTTTTTTTTTTTTTTTTTTGTGAGATGGAGTCTCGCTCTGTCACTCAGTCTAGAGTGTAGTGATCATGGTTCACTGTAGCCCTGACCTCCTGGGCTCAAGCAATCCTCCTAGCTCAGCCTCCCAAGTAGCTGGGATTACAGGTGCACACCACCATGCCCAGCTAATTTTTTTACTTTTTGTAGAAATGAGGTCTCACTATGATTAGCTCAGCCTGGTCTCGAACTCCTGGACTCAAGTGATCCTCCCACTTCAGCCTCCCAAAGTGCCAGGATTACAGGCTTGAGCCATCACACCAGCCCTGAAGAAATTCTTTATCCTGACAGTGTGTTTGACCGAGTTGAGAATGAGGGAAATAGGAATCTGATGGGAAGTTCTCTATTTATATGTGAAGGGCTTATTAATTGCTTGATTTTTCCTGTAAAATGATCAGGGGGAAACTTGCTTTTTCCTTTGATGACTCCAAAAATGAGAGTGTGTGGGAATCATTTATCTGAGACAACTCAGGTTTTCTAGAGAAGAACCTTCAATCTCCTGTCTGGGCACAAACTTTCTGGGAGTAGGAGAAATGAAGGGGACTGGAAGTCTTTGGGGTTTTTGTTTGTTTATTGAGACAGAGTCTAGCTCTGTTGCCCAGGCTGGATTGCAGTGGCGCAATCTTTTTTTTTTCGAGACGGAGTCTCACTCTGTCACCCAGGCTAGAGTGCAGTGGTGCCAGTGGCACAATCTTGACTCACTGCAACCTCTGCCTCCTGGGCTTAAGTGATCCTCCCACCTTAACCTCCCAAGTACCTGGGACTACAGGTGTGCCGCCATGCCCAGGTAATTTTTAAATTTTTTGTAGAGGCGAGGTCTCACCATGTTGCCCAGGCTGGTCTTGAACTCCTGGGCTCAAGTGATCCTCCCGCCTCGTCCTCCCTAAGTGCTGGGATTACAGGTGTGAGCTGCTGCACCCAACCTTATTATATAGACTTTCAATAAAAGTTGTTAGTTCTGAGTCTTATCTCAATTCCCTGCCATGCCTGGGATACCTAAATCTGGAGCTTCTTAGGTTCAATTTTTCCAGATTCCAAATTTAACTCCATAGGTGAGGGTTCTAGGGAACCAAGTGACAGACAGAGATCTGTTCTCTTTTTACCAGACAGGTCATCCTAGTTTATCCCTTAATGACAATAGGACTTTCTTATAGAAAGTCTCAAACATAGGGTTACCAGATTTAATAAGTAAAAATACAAAATGCCTGGTTAAATTTGAATTTCAGATAAACAATGCAATACATCAGGCATACTTATACTAAAAGTAATTTGTTTCTTTGAAATTCATATTTGACCCATAGCCTGCATTTTATTATTTATTTTTATTTAATTAATTAATTTTTTTGAGATGGAGTCTCACTCTGTTGTGCAGGCTGGAGTACAGTGATGCGATCTCGGGTCACTGTAACCTCTGTCTCCCGGGTTCAAGTGATTCTCCTGTCTCAGCCCCCTGAGTAGCTGGGACTACAGGTGCATGCCACCACACCCAGCTAATTTTTGTTATTTTTAGTAGAGAACAGGGTTTCACTATGTTGGCCAGGCTGGTCTCAAACTCTTGACCTCAGGTTATCCACCCGCCTTGGCCTCCCAAAGTGCTGGGATTACAGGTGTGAGCCACCACACCCAGCCCACTGTTCTAATTTCTACCACCATAGTGTACTCTAGCCTGTTCTCAAACTTCATATACCTAGGCTCATAGATCATACTCTTGTATCCGGCTTCTCTCATTTAATATAATGTTTAGAGTGTGTGTGTGTGTGTGTGTGTGTGTGTGTGTGTGTGTGTGTAACTGAGGGGAAATTCATGTAACATAAAATAAATTGTTGTAAAGTGAACAATTCGGTGGCATTTAGTACATTCACAATCCGGCACAACCACCATTTCTGTCTAGTTCCAAAACATTTTCATTACCCCCAAAAGAGTCCTCATTCCTGGGAAGCACTCAGCATTCCCCCCACCCCCAGCACCTGGCAACCACTAATCTGCTGTCTGTCTAACCTTTTCTTTTTATGGTTCATCAGTTCTTTACTGTCTGGTAAAATCCCACAAGCAGAGAAGGATTATTTTAAAAGGGCTCCAAGAAAGGAAAGCCAGGGGAACAAAAGCAGCACCAGGTAAAGTAAAATTCGGCCAGATGATCAAGCCTCAAAGAAAGAAAACATTCCTAACCCCAAGATGGAGTCTACTCTTCATCTTAGGCAGAAGGTTCCTATTCAAACCAGTCTTGAAAGCTGCCCTGGTGCTATCTACGTGAGCAGTGTTTAATTTTGTATCAACAAAGCACAATTCAGTGGCAATGTTGAAAGAGAAAAAGCAGCACAGCTGGCTTTCTCTGCAAATGACATTGACATAAAGACCAAAGTAAATGTTAGCATCCTGGAAACAGCAGCAGGTGTCTTAAGTAGAACAGCAGGTACTGGGGAGAACTGTGGCCACCTGCTAAGTAGCATCTACTCAGAATTCATTTGAAACAATCATAAAAGTTATAATTTCAGACTTCTGGATGCATTTGATCATGGATCTTTTTGCTGTGTCTTTCTTTGCATTGCTGGGGATTGCTGGACAATTTCTGATGTTTTCTAGACAGGTTCTTGCCCACCACCATATGTTTAGCACCCAGTACCTAGTGTGATGTTTGCCACATAGTAGGTGAACAATAAACATTTTTCGGGGTGAATGAATGAGCAAACCATCTGGGGCACTGACTCGAAAAGTGGAATCATAAAATCACTGCAGTTTAGACTTAGGGGAGAACTAAAGAGAAGGAAAAACAAGTTAATAAATGAACTCCTGGGTGGGCGAGGTGACATACACCTGTAATTCCAGCACTTTGGGAGGCTGAGGCAGGCAGATCACTTGAGGCCAGGAGTTTGAGACCAGCCTGGCCAACATGGTGAAACTCCGTCTCTACTAAAAATACAAAAATTAGCTGGGCATGGTGGCAGGCGCCTGTAATCCCAGCTACTTGGGAGGCTGAGGTGCAAGAATCGCTTGAATCAGGGAGGTGGAGGCTACAGTGAGCCGAGATTGCACCACTGCACTCCAGTCTGGGCAACAGAGCAAGACTCTGTCTCAAAACAAACAAACAAACAAAAAACCCAAAAAAACAAAAAGCCAAGAACTCCTGCGAGGGACTGTGCAAGGTGGTTTACATGCATGACTCCCTTTAAGCCTCACAATTACCTTCAAGGTTATCATGATGCCAGTTTTACAGATGAGGAAACTGATGGTCACAGAGGCTGTCTCCCAGAATGCCAAGTCGAAACCTTTCACTTGGAAGCTGAGGAACTTCAGGCCCAAAGCTCTCAGGGGTCTTGAACTAGTCGACAGAGCTAGCCTCGTTACCAGCCCACTTAGGATGTTTCCAGTTCTGCTTTTGGCCGAAGGCACACTGTAATGATTCCAGAAGCAATATGACCATCAATGTCCAAGGAACAGAAAGTTTCCAAAAGCCAAGTGTTTGTCTATTAAAACAGGATGGGGACATTAAGACTCCTCGGCAGGTTTTAGGCAAATAAGCCTTTACAGGTTACCCAAGGGGGCTTCATGTCTCGAGGTCTCAGGGGATAGACATGCATGAGCAGCAGTAGGTCAGTGGTTCAGGTGCTAGACAGGCCTGGTACTGGAGCCATGGGGATTTGCCAGCAGGTCCTGGCTGCGTCACTTTTAACCTTTCTGTGCCTCAGATGAGCAACTGATTAGGGATGTACTGAGTTCCTGGCAGGTGCTCTGCCAAAGACGACAAATTTGGCCAATAATAGTTACTAAGGGCTATCAAGTGGCTTATAACCTTTGAGAGTTACAAAGGTACATACATAAGATCCAGTCCCTATTAGCTGGGTGTGGTGGTACATGTCTGTTGTCCCAGCTACTCAGGAGGCTGAGGCAGGAGGATCATATGAGCCTGAGAGGTGGAGACTGCAATAAGCCATGATCACACCACTGCACTCCAGCATAGGCGAGAATGAGATCCTGTCTCAAAACAAACAAACAAACAAAAAAATCCAGTCCCTGCTTTCTTCTCTAATTGGGTAACAAATCATCCTGCTTTGCTGGAACTGTCCCAGTTTAAGCACTGAAAATCCCCCATCCCAGGAAACCCCTCAGTCCTGGGCACACAAGGCCAATTGGTCCCCGTGGAAGGTCTTGATGGGAAGCGGAAGGGAAACCACACAGGAGCTAATGATGAACACCAACCAGCTGGGGACATGTGACGCCACGTCTAATATAGAGGCCCCCAAGGGACTCAGGACAGCAGTGCTATACACACCACATCAGACCCTGCAGCAAAAGGAAACACCAAGAGTACTGATCTTTCTTTGTTTAAAAATGTGATATTTTGGGCCAGGTGCAATGGCTCACACTTGGGAGGCTGACATGGGAGGATCACTTGAGCCCAGGCTGCCTCCCAAAGTGCTGAGATTACAAGCGTGAACCACCATGCCCAGCCCAAAGCAGTTTTTTTATTGTTGTTTTTGAGGCGGAGTTTCACTCTTGTTGCCCAGGCTGGAGTGCAATGGCACAATCTTGGCTCACTGCAATCTCCGCCTCCCGAGTTCAAGCAATTCTCCTGCCTCAGACTCCCCAGTAGCTGGAATTACAGGCATGCACCGCCACACCCAGCTAATTTTGTATTTTTAGTAGAGACGGGGTTTCTCCATGTTGGTCCGGCTGGTCTCAAACTCCCGACCTCAGGTGATCCACCTGCCTCGGCCTCCCAAAGTGCTGGGATTATAGATATGAGGAGCCATGCCCGGCCAGCAGTTTTTAAATCTCGTGTATGACAGTTACTTCTGTGTCAGACACACATAGTCATGTGTGCATGTCCTCCTGGACTGTGGGTTCTTTGAAACAAAGTTCATGTGTAAATACCATTTTATCATCCATAGAACTAGTGCAAAGCCTCCAAATGTGCCAGGCATTCAGTGAATATTTGGAGAATTTGAGAATCAACAATAATTCCTAAGATATATTGAGTACCAGCCCTGAACTAAGCTTTAACTTTTAGATGTTAACTCGAATTTCTTTTCTTTTTTATTTTTTAAAGTCTGTTGGCTGGACATGGTGGCTCACGCCTGTAATCCCAGCACTTTGGGAGGCCAAGGTGGGTAGATCACGAGGTCAGGAGATTGAGACCATTCTGGCTAACACGGTGAAACCCTGTCTCTACTAAAAAAGAAAAAAAAGAAAAAAAATTAGCCAGGCGTGGTGGCGGGCACCTGTAGTCCCAGCTACTCAGGAGGCTGAGGCAGGAGAATGGCATGAACCCAGGAGGCGGAACTTGCAGTGAGCCGAGATCGCGCCACTGCACTCCAGCCTAGGCGACAGAGCAAGACTCCATCTCAAAAAAAAAAAAAGTTTGTTAACTTGCTATATAGTTGAATCTCAATTTTCCCACCAAAAAAGTTAAGTGAAAGAAAAACGCAGCCAAGCAAAATGGCTCATGCCTATAATCTCAGCTACTCAGGAGACTGAGGCTGGAGGAGCTTGTGGCCAGCAGTTCAGACCAGCTTGGGCAACATAGTAAGACCCCGTCTAAAAAATTAGCTGGGCATGCATGGTGGCTGTGCCTATAGTCCTAGCAACTTGGGAGGCTGAGGTGGGAGGATCACGAGTCCAGGAATCTGAGGCTGCAGTGAGCTATGATGGTGCCACTGCACTCCAGCCTGGACAACAGAGCAAGACCTTGTCTCTAAATAATAATAATAACAATAATTTAAAATTTAAAAAGGAAAAAACTGTCGTAGCATGACGGTATATTCTAGAATTCTGTGAGTCAGTCCAACTCTAACTTCTTGACAACCCCATGAGGTGGTCTTACTATTATTCCCCATCTCTGACAGGAAAACAGAGGCTCTGAAAAGTGAAGGACTTATTTAGGATCACCAAATTTATAAGTAGTGAAGCTCCTTTTTTTTTTTTGAGATGCAGTTTCACTCTTGTTGCCCTGGCTGGAGTACAGTGGTGGCACGATCTCGGCTCACTGCAACCTCCACCTCCTGGGTTCAAGCGATTCTCCTGCCTCAGCCTCCCAAGTAGCTGGGATTACAGGCGCACGCCACCATGCCTGGCTAATTTTGTTTTTTTTTTTTTTTTTGAGACGGAGTCTTGCTCTATAGCCCAGGCTAGAGTGCAGTGGCCAGATCTCAGCTCACTGCAAGCTCCGCCTCCCGGGTTCACGCCATTCTCCTGCCTCAGCCTCCCGAGTAGCTGGGACTACAGGCGCCCGCCACCTCGCCCGGCTAGTTTTTTGTATTTCTTAGTAGAGACAGGGTTTCACCGTGTTAGCCAGGATGGTCTCGATCTCCTGACCTCGTGATCCACCCGTCTCGGCCTCCCAAAGTGCTGGGATTACAGGCTTGAGCCACCGCGCCCGGCCTAATTTTGTATTTTTAGTAGAGACGGGGTTTCTCCATGTTGGTCAAGCTGGTCTTGAACTCCTGACCTCAGGTTTTCCGCCCACCTCAGCCTCCTAAAGTGTTGGGATTACAGGCGTGAGCCACTGCGTTGGCCATTTTTTTTTTTTTTTTTAAGAGACAGGGTCTTGGCTAGGTGCGGAGGCTCACATCTGTAATCCCAGAACTTTGGGAGGCTGAAGCAGGCAGATCACTTGAGGTTTGAGACTGGCCTGGCCAACATGGTGAAACCGCATCTCTATTAAAAATACAAAAATTAGGCCAGGCGCGGTGGCTCACGCCTGTAATCCCAGCACTTTGGGAGGCCGAGACAGGCGGATCACGAGGTCAGGAGATTGAGACCATCCTGGCCAACATGGTGAAACCCCGTCTCTACTAAAAATACAAAAAAAATTAGCCGGGCGTAGTGGCGGGCACCTGTAGTCCCAGCTACTCGGGAGGCTGAGGCAGGAGAATGGCATGAACCCGGGAGGTGGAGCTTGCAGTGAGCCAAGATCGTGCCACTGCACTCCAGCCCGGGCGACTGAGCGAGACTCTGTCTCAAAACAAAACAAACAAACAAACAAACAAAAAACACAAAAATTAGCCAGGTGTGGTGGTGCTTGCCTGTAGTCCCAGCTACTCAGGAGGCCGAGGCAGGAGAATCACTTGAACCTGGAAGGCAGAGGTTCCAGTGAGCTGAGATTGCACCACCGCACTCCAGCCTGGGTAACAGAGCAAGACTCCATCTCAGAAAAAAATTTTAAGAAGGGATGGGATCTTGCTCTGTCACTCAGGCTGGAGTGCAGTGGTGTGATCATAGCTCACTGCAGTCTTGAACTCCTGGGCTCAAGTAATCCTCCCATCCCACCTCAGCCTCCCAAGTAGCTGGGACTACAAGTGCACACCATGCTGCCGAAGTAATTATTTATGTTTTGTAGACATGATGTTTTGCTCTGTTGTCCACTCTGGTCTCCCACTTTGACCTCCGAAAAGTGCTGGAATTGCAGGTACGAGCCACCTTGTCCAGCCATGAAGCTCATACTGGACCCCAGGTAACTGGATTCTACTCTCTGCATGCCTAACCATCAAGCTGCACTGCCCAAGTCAAACTGACTCTTGCAGCATCAGACCTCAAACATCATCAACTTGGTTTTCTTCACTTCAAAGATGAGGAACAGAGAGGTACAAGTGTTAATAACCGTAGAACTAGGACCAGAGCTCTGGATTCCAGGCTTCCGGTCCAAGGGCACATTCTCATGGTTGTCTCTCAAAGCAAGGCACCCCTGGGGAGCTTGCATGTCCCGCCAGGGCCTTCAGGTGCTATTTACTCAGCTAGGTGTGGACTCTGCCCAGCTTCTGGGCTATTGTTTGCACAGCAAATGTCACCCAGCACCCCCTCCAACCAAGGAATGGGAACAAAGACCAAAAAAACATTATTTTGCTGGTTTCAGACACCTTGAAATGAGTTTTCAGTTTCTATCTAATAAAATGCAAATTACTGAAAGAGGGGGTTGCCTGAGAAGTGTCACGTCCTAAAAGCAGTGGACCAGGCCTGGATCTTTTCCATGCCTGGGAAACCTCCAGGACATGGGGCAAGGAATCTAGATTTGAATCCCAGTTCCATGAGCAGGGCATGGTGGCATATATCTGTAGTCCCAGCTACTTGGGAGGCTGAGGTGGGACGATCATGTGAGCCTGGGAAGTAGAGGCTGCAGTGAGCTGTGATCACGCCACTGCACTGCAGCCTGGGCGACAGAGTGAGACCCTGTCTCAAAATAATAATAATAATAATATCCCAGTTCCAACACTGACAATTTCATGGTCATTGACTTAACCTCACAGCACCTCATTCTCCTCTGAGAAAGGCGGCCAATTCCTAACTTATGGGAACCAAAGAGAGAATGGATGCCAAGTGCTCACACAGTGCCTGGCACATGTCCAACACTCGTTAGCTATCCTTCCTAAAGTTGACTTATTTCAGACATCTCATGTACGTCTCTTTGAAAATAAAGGAAGCTTTAAAGTATAGAGGACAAAAACAAGGCTTCGGGTTTTTCCCTACTCTGACTTTACCTGGCTTCTTCCTGGAAAAGGGTTCCAAGAACTTTCAGAAGTAGAAAGTGAACAAACAAGGGAGATTTTAATCTGTAAAAACAGTCCTACAGATTCCCTCTTTCTCAGGGAGGCCACTGCCTGCAGCTGGAAGCAAATCCACTTAATCAGTAACTTTAGCTCCCTGATCAGTTTCCAACAAGCAGTTCCTATTCTTGAACCAGGATATGCAAACATGGGCACTTACTGGAAGGGAGGTTTCAGGGCCTCTGGGATTTCGTCAGCTGCTCACTCTCCCAGGAAAACTTGTGGGACCTGTCAAGCCAGCGGCCAAGGACGAAGGCAAGCTGAACATTTCAAGGTCTACTGGGCCTTCCCCCTTTCAGTTTTTAATTCAGGCAGAACACATGGAAGAAATGCCAAGGAGGAAACTGTGGATTTATGGCTGCCAAGCCAAGTGGGGTGCAGAAAGAAAACAAGAGGAAATACAAAAGGATGCCTAACTCATTGTACAAAGTGAGAAGGCAGGACAGGTGCACACAGCACAGCCTTGTCCTATCTCAGGAGCCCTGGGTTCCAGCCCAGCTCCTGATCCCAAGAGATACCTTTCTTGGAACTCCAAGGGAGAGCAGCAACACTGGCCAAGCCCAGAGACCTGAAGTTCATTCCCATTGCTTTAGGCACAGCATCAAAGCAGGGAAGTGGGGGTGGTGAGTGTGTAAAATTTAAGGCCAATTGCAGAGGTGGGGGAAGGATATTCTGTCTTTCTTTCTCTCTCGTACATACACACACACACACACACACATACATATCCTGCCTCCCATTTTTAAAACAAGTTGTAGATTAAGGTCAGGTGAGGTGACTCAAACCTGTAATCCCAGCAGTTTGGGGGGTCTAGGCAGGCGGATCACCTGAGGTCAGGAGTTCGAGACCAGCCTTGCCAACATGGTGAAACCCCATCTACTAAAAGTACAAAACTTAGGTGGGCGTGGTGATTAGTGCCTGTAATCCCAGCTATTCAGGAGGCTGAGGCACAAGAATCACTTGAGCCTGGGAGGCAGAGGTTGCAGTGAGCTGAGATCATACCACTGCACTATAGCCTGGGCAACAGAGCAAGACTCCATCTCAAAAAAGAAAAAAGTTGTTGGTTAAAAGAGAAATATTAAGGAAGTATTGAAGGGGCTGGAGCGAAGGTAGGAAAGAGACAAGGGACAAGAGTTAAAATAAGTATATACAGAAATCTGAAAGGATCAGCTGGGCATAGTGGCTCATACCTGTAATCCCAGCACTTTGGGAGGCTGAGGCGGGTGGATCACCTGAGGTCAGGAGTTTGAAACCAGCCTGGCCAACATAGAAAACCCTGTCTCTACTAAAAATACAAAAAATTAGCCAGGCATGGTGGAAGGCACCTCTAATCCCAGCTACTTGGGAGGCTGAGGCAGGAGAATCGCTTAAACCTGGGAGGCAGAGGTTGCAGTGAGCCAAGATCACACCACTGTACTCCAGTCTGGGCAACAGTGCGAGACTCCATCTCAAAAAAAAAAAAAAAAAAAAAAAATCTGGAAGGATCTTCTTATACTGCCTTGGGGACAGTAGCAGGTGTTAAAGGCTGAACATATTTTTTTCTTTAGTTTCAAGTCATTTTTAGCACTAGATGAACTGTTATTGCTTTCTTGAGATTCTATCTCAGGTGCAGGTGGCTTCTAGCTTCTTTGTCAGGGAAAAGAGGCATGAAGAAAAGAAGCTAAATTCTGTGCAAATTTCTACTCATCCTTCAAAGTCCATTTGAACATCTCTTCTTTATGAAGCCTTCCCTGACGGCCCTGGGGAGTTAGGCGTCTTTCTTTTTCCTCGGTACCACCACTTAGGGATGGTTACAGTTACACTGCATTGGAACTATTTGCATGTCTCTCTCTTCTTCTGGATTCTGGTCCCCTGAGAGCAAGATAAAGGCACCGGTGTTCAGGATAAATGCATGACCCCAAATCCAAGGTTTTCTGGCAGTGGTTATGATCACGATGCTAGAAATATCAGTTTATTGCAGTTGTCATGGCTAATTGTACCCAGCTTCTGCACAAAAAATAAAAAAGCATTGAATGCAAATAATAGAGCACAGGTGAAGGGTGGTGAATTTCAGGAGAACACTAAGTCTGCACAAAAGCAAATTGTTCTCCTTCTCATGCTGGTACCCGAGAGAGTGTGGGACACTCCCTTCTCTCTTGGTCAAGATTAGAGGAGTCCCTTTATTTTTTATTTTTTTTGAGACAGAGTTTCTCTCTTGTTGCCCAGGCTGGAGTGCAGTGGTGTGATCTCAGCTCACTGTAATGTCCCTCTCCTGGGTTCAAGCAATTCTCCTGCCTCAGCCTCCTGAGCAGCTGGGATTACAGGCACGTGCCACCACGCCTGGCTAAGTTTTTGTATTTTTAGTAGAGACAGGGTTTTGCCATGTTGGCCAGGCTGATCTCAAACTCCTGACTCAGGTGATCCACCCGCCTTGGCCTTCCAAAGTGATGGGATTACAGGTGTGAGCCACTGTACCAGGCCAGAGGAATCCCTTTAGAAAGCTGTGTTTTCGGTTGGGCGCGGTGGCTCACCCCTGTAATCCCAGCACGCTGAGGGGCCAAGGCAGGCAGATCACCTGAGATCAGGAATTTGAGACCAGCCTGGTGAAACCCCATCTCTAAAAAAATACAAAAATTAGCTGGGCGTGGTGGCGTGCACCTGTAATCCCAGCTACTAGGGAGGCTGAGGCAGGAGATTCACTTGAACTCGGGGGACGGAGGTTGTAATGAGCTGAGATCACACCACCACACTCCAGCCTGAGCCAGAGGGCAAAAAAAAAAAAAGAAAAGAAAAAAAGAAAACTGTGTTGTCAGTGATTTTTCCCAAGACTTTTTGTTTTGTTTTGTTCAGACAGCATCTTGCTCTGTTGCTCAGGCTGGAGTGCAGTGGTACAATATTGGCTCACTGCAGTCTCAACCTCCTGGGCTCAAGTCATCCTCCCTCTTCCCACCCCAACCTCCCCGGTAGCTGGGACTATAGGCATTTGTCACCACGCCCAGCTGACTTTTGTATTTTTTGTAAAGACGGGGTTTCACCATATTGCCTAGGCTGGGCTGGAATGCCTGGGCTCAAGCGATCTGCCTGCCTTGGCCTCTCAAGTACTGGGATTACAGGCATGAGCCACCATATCTGGCCTTCCCCAAGACTTTTAAGTGAAACTTAGAATCAAATAATGCACTTCCAGCAAGCCTGAACAAATCCGATTTCTCAAGACATTACTGAAACACTTCAATTTGAGAAATGTTTATTCTGACCCAAAGCCATACCCAGGGCAGCTGTCTTCTTTACCCCTTTATTCCATAAGGTAAGAAAAAAACATACTCACAGAGCCTTAGAGTTGTAAATGCACCTGGTCACCTGGAAGGTGACTCGAAAGAACCCGTGCCCCTCCTCTTGCATATGCCTCTGGATTTTTGGGGAATCTGCATTCATTTCTTTACCCACACTGCCTCTGTACAGACCTCCCTTGAGTCAGTGTTTGTTTCAGGCACCTCCACACACTGTTCCCATGTGCTGAGGGGGCCACTGGTGGGCAGGCAGACCTCAAAAACAGTTGGTTGCAGTTGCTATCACTTTCCTTTAGATATCTAGGCAGTATTTCCTAAAGCGAAGTCAGAGTGGCTCAGGCTAAGATGGGCCGCCCTTGTTCTGGAGCCCGGAACTATAAATTCAACAAGCTCCTTCCTGTGTGCCAGGCACTCTGCTAGGTCGCCTTCACACACATTCCCACATTTTCCGGTAGAAATGCACAACGGCAATGAAGGGAAAAAAAGGAAGCTCTCAAAGAAGTTAATACTTTGTTCTGGGTTATCTAGCAGAGTAAAGAGCTAACCCACAACTTACAGCTCAAGTTTGGTAGTTAATCTCATAATTTTTAAAAAGTGAAAACAGCCAGGATTTATGCAGTTCCAAGAGCCAGCTGGGTAAAATATAGACCCAACTCTGTTTTGGTGAATGGAGGGGATATGAGAAGAGAAAAACCTCCAAGAACAAAGGAAGAAGTATTATTATGTTTGCCTCAGAGAAAACTGGGGGATAAACCATTCATCTTCCATTCATTCATCTTCCATTCCCAGACCTTATAAGAACAGTCACTGTAACGTGGGGGCTAGAAACATTGGCTTATGAAATAGGCAGGCAAAGGTCGGTTTTCAGTTCCACCACATCCTAGCTGGGTAACCCTGGACAAGTTGCTTAACCTCTCCACTACTCCTAGAGGTTACAGATCACTGAAAGTACAGACATTGGCAAATAGTTCTTGGAGACACATTATGGGTCCTAAGGTCTATACTATAGTCTATAAGTCTGGAATTTTATGCTGGAAAATA
The DNA here is from genome assembly GCF_003255815.1 of Theropithecus gelada. Classification (NCBI taxonomy): domain Eukaryota; kingdom Metazoa; phylum Chordata; class Mammalia; order Primates; family Cercopithecidae; genus Theropithecus; species Theropithecus gelada. The sequence continues at coordinate 21,724,524 of NC_037678.1, forward strand.
CAACTTGTTTTCAAATGGAAAAAGATAAGTGTTTTGTATAAAACAACAGAGTTACATTTTAAGACCAGGCAGGCTAACATAACAAGACCCCTTCTCTACAAAAAATAATAAAAATAAGCCAGTTATAAAGAGAGCTAAATAATAACTAAAGAAGAAAAAAATTAGCCAGGTCTGGTGGTGTGCTTGGGAGGCTGAGGCAGGAGGATCACTAGGGACCAGGAAATCATGACCAACCAGGGCAACACAGCAAGACTTGCATCTCTACCAAAAACAAAAACAAAACAAAAAAAACTTGTTTTTAATTAGCTGGGCATGGCAGTGTGCTTAGAAGGTTGAGGCGGGAGGATCACTTGAGCCCAGGAGTTTGAGGTTATAGTGAACTATGATTGCACCATTGCACTCCAGCCCAGGCAACAGAACAAGACAGTGTCTCTGAAAATAAATATAAAACAACAGAGTCACATTTTCAAATTGCAGATGCCAACCTCTTCTTTCCCGGGCCTGACTGCCTCACACACTTTGTTTAGTATAGAGCACTTCCCCATAAGCCACCAACCCCCAGTTATGGCGTAATTCAAACACTGCCCCTAGAATCTCATGTAGTAGGGTCACAGGTCTGTGCTCAGCAAATGTTTGCTGTCCTCTGCTGGGAATTTTGTTCCAGGTCACACTAACAGGGCAGATACTTGGCAGCCTGTAACTAGGTCCAGCCCACTATTGGTCAGATGGGTATTTTGTTTCCAGTTCGGAGGAGGGAGAAACTGGAGAAAGCTTATCCAAGGTCCATCGCTGTGACATTTTTCCTGCTTTGTGGACCCCATTTCTGCTTGTGACCAGTGATCAAATTTTATACATACTTAGACATATTTTGAAGATGTGAGTACCCTACTGTTTCACGTAGACCTCTGGGAACTCTCAAACTTCTTTCCTACCAAATTCCTTTTATTTTTATTTTTATTTTTTAGACAGAGTCTCACTCATTCTGTTGCCCAGGCTGGAGTGCAGTGGCTCGATCTCAGCTCACTGCAACCTCTACCTCCTCAGGTTCAAACGATTCTCCTAACTCAGTCTCCCGAATAGCTGGGATTACAGATGCACGACACCATGCCCAGTTAATTTTTGTATTTTTAGTAGAGACGGGGTTTCACCATGTTGGCCAGGCTGGTCTCCAACTCCTGACCTCAAGTAATTCACCCGCCTTGGCCTCCCGAAGTGCTGGGATTACAGGTGTGAGCCACTGTGCCCAGCCCTTGGCTACCAAATATCTAAAGATGGAAGAAAGGATGAGATTAATGATAGACTAAGAAGAGTTTGGGAATGCTTGTTGGTAATTAGGGTGGACTGTCTTTGGAAATAATAATAGGTAACAGATATGTGTTTTCTCTATTTCATGTGCTGTGTTAAATACATGATCTTATTCAAAGCTCAGCTCTCATTTTGGAGACAAGGAAACTGAGGCTCAAAGAGGTTAAGCAACTTGTCCAAGGTTACCTAGCTAGGTGGTGGAGGTGAAAACCTACCTATGCCTGTTGATTTCATAAGCCAATGCTTCTAGCCCCCACGTTACAGTGACTATTCTTCCAAGGTCTGGGAATGGAAGATGAATGAATGGAAGATGAATGGTTTCTCTCCCAGTGTTCTCTGAGGCAAACATAATCATACTTCCTCCCCTGTTCCTGGAGGTTTTTTCTTCTCATATCACCTTTATTCACCAAAACAGAATGGGTCTATATTTTACCCAGTTGGCTCTTGGAACCACATAAATTTTCATGGAGAAAAAAAAAAAAAAGGAACAGAAAAAGTACAGCTTGCTATCTTATCCTACATGAATACCAGATGTGCAAAGTCAGCTATAAATAAGAGGATATTTTGGCCGGGCGCAGTGGCTCGTGCCTGCAATCCCAGTGCTTAGGGAGGCCAAGGCGGGCTGATCACTTAAGGTCAAGAGTTCAAGATCAGCCTGGCCAACAAAGCGAAACCCTGTCTCTACTAAAAATACGAAAAAAAGGCTGGGCGCGGTGGCTCACGCCTGTAATCCCAGTACTTTGGGAGGCTGAGGCAGAATTGTGAGGTCAGGAGATCAAGACCATCCTGGCTAACACGGTGAAACCCCATCTCTACTAAAAATATAAAAAATTAGCCGGGCGTAGTGGCGGGCGCCTGTAGTCCCAGCTACTCAGAGGCTGAGGCAGGAGAATGGCATGGACCCGGGAGGCAGAGCTTGCAGTGAGCCGAGATCCGGCCACTGCACTCCATCCTGGGCAACAAAGTGAGACTCCATCTCAAAAAAAAAAAAAAAAAGAAAAAAAAAAAAATTAGCCGGGTGTGGTGGCAGGTGCCTGTAGTCTCAGCTACTCGGGAGGCTGAGCCAGCATAATCACTTGAACCCAGGAGGCAGAAGTTGTGGTGAGCTAAGATTACGCTGCTGCACTCCAGCCTGGGCGACGGAGTGAGACTTTGTCTCAAAAGAAAACAACAAAACAAAAACAGGATATTTTTTAAAATGCTGAGAGTCCCTAGATCATTCTCAGGAAATTCAGTCTCCTACAAGCCAGATCATGCACAATTCTCAGCGTCACCTAAAGCCCAAGCCACCTCACCAAAGGGGGAGGAAGGGATCAATTGTAGCCATTTTGGAGTCAAAGCCCCAGGGTGCATGTCTGGGAAGATTGAACTTGAGTAAATTAAGCTCTTCAGATAAATATGGTTTGCTGAAATTAATCATGAAATATTCTGCAAAAGTAGGTGTACTATCCGGAAGCCAATGCAGGATCCTGGAACAGAAGAAGGTCATTAAAGGAAAAACTGGTGAAATCCAAATAAAGACTAGAGTTTAGTTCCTAGCAATGTGTCAGTGTTGGTTTCTCAGTTTTGACAAATGTGCCACAGTGGTGTAAGCTGGTAACGTTAGGGGAAACCGGAACTGGGTGAGGGCATGCCTGATAATTATCTGTGCTAGCTTTGAAACATTTCTGTACATTTGGCTGAGCTCACATCTATAATCCCAGAACTTTGAGAGGTGGGTGGATCATGTGAGGTCAGGAATTCAAGACCAGCCTGGCCAACATGGTGAAACCCCATCTCTACTAGGAGGTTGCAGTGAGTTGGGATTGTGCCACTGCACTCCAGCCTGGGTGACAGAGCGAGACTGCGTCTCAAAAGAAAAGAAAAAAGAAAAAAAAACTTTTCTGTACATTTAAATTATGCCAAAATAAAAAGTTTAAAATTTCAGTATCAATGAACTGGTTTTCTTTCTTATAGGAATAATGAAGGGGGCTTGCAACACTTAAACTTCTTTCGAGACAGGGTCTCTGTCGCCCAGGTTGGAATGCAGTGGCATGATCACAGCGCACTGCAGCCTCGACTTCCTGGACTCAGGTGTTTCTCCCACCTCAGCCTCCTGAGAAACTGGGACTACAGGTGCACGCCACCATGGCTGGCTAAGTTTTTGTATTTTTTGTAGAGATGGGGTCTCACCACGTTGCCCAGGCTGGTCTTGAGTTCCTGGGTTCAAGGGATCCACCCACCTCAACCTCCCAAAGTGCTGGGATTACAGGCGTGACCCAGCTAACCTTCTCTCAAACAAGATAAAGCTTGCTTTTCTTGCTACCTTTGAACCTCAGCATAAAGAATAGTTACCAACAATGGAGAGTTTGTGCTTTCTTTAAAAAAAAAAAAAAAAAAGCAAAACCAAATGCAGAGCCAGGTCAGTGCCAAGTGAAAAAGAGCCATGCAATATCTTCACATTTTTTGAATGAATCTTTTCCTTTTGTTGTCATGCCCCTTTAGTGTCATTTTAATTGAATGGGCAAATGAACTGCAGCATTTTGTAGGTGCCAAAGAAGTACTGAATTTCTTAGAACCCAAGTGCACACAAGTGAACTTCAGGAAGTTTTGCAACTTTTTTTCCAGAAAGGGGTGGGCAGCCACAGGACCGAAGGAAACACTCGTCAACATGACCAAGAGGATTTCCTGCCCACATACTCAGCGTCTCAATGTTATTTGAACGGTTTGTAGATGTCTTTCTTTAGAAATAACTAATAAAATTGGAAATACGGGATCAATAGTACTAGCAAACCAAAATGACTTCATCCATTTCTGGAGAATAATGAAGTCCCATGCATTCAAGTTGTTTTCTTTTTTTTTTTAAGATCTTTTCTTGGTTATGACGAATGTAACACAATTTTTTTTTTTTTTTTTGAGATGGCATCTCGCTCTGTTACCCAGGCTGGAGTGCAGTGGCACGATCTCGGCTCACTGCAATTTCCACCTCCCGGGTTCAAGTGATTCTTCCGCCTCAGCCTACTGAGTACCTAGGACTACAGGCGCTCACCACCACGCTCAGCTAATTTTTGCATTTTTAGTAGAGACAGGGTTTCACCATGTTGGCCAGGTTGACCTCGTGATCTGCCCACCTTGGCCTCCCAAAGTGCTGGAATTACAGGCATGAGCCACCGTGCCTGGCTGTAACACAATAATTTAAGATGACAACATTAGAGGAAATTAGAACTGAGAAGAGTGTACACAGCATTTTCTGCAAGATTGATTCAACTTTGATTCCATCAGGGAAACAAAAACATTGTATAGAAATTTACTCTTCATTCTCTCCCAAAACATTTAAGAGTTTTTCTCTTTTTTTTGAGACAGAGTCTCGCACTGTCACCCAGGTTGGAGTGCAGTGGCATGATCATAGCTCACTGCAGCCATGAACTCCTGGGCTCAAGCTCAAGCAATCCTCCTGCCTCAGTCTCCCAGGTAGCTAGGACTACAGGCACAAGCCACCACACGTGGCTTCACGAACAATTTTAAAATTCATTTAGTCAATAAACAGGGAGATGCAGAAATGAGTCAAAGAGCCTTCAAGGACCATACAGTGTAATGTGGAGATACAGACAGGTAACAGTGCTGTAGCTGTTATGCTGGAAGTTAGTAGCGGACATGTGGGAATAAAGCAGGTATAGACTGGAGTGGTATTTGACCTGACTTTAGATCAGTGATCTCAATGGGGAAGATCTTGGCCCCCAGGGGACATTCTGCAGTGTCTAAGGACAATTTTGATTGTCACAACTTGGAGGAGGGGAGAGGTGCCACTGGCATCTCGTGGGCAGAGGCCAGGGATAGTGTTAAACATCCTACAAGGGACAGGGCTGTCCCTCACCATAAAGAATTGTCCAGCCCCACATGTCAGTAACACTGAGGTTGAGAAACTGTAGTTTAAACAAACAGAAGAAATGGGGTTTACTAGGCAAACTAAACAGAGAAGAATAATTCAGGGAAATGGTAAGACTGGAATGAGGGATGGACAGATAAGCTGGAGACGTAATCTGTAGGCTTAAGTTGATTATTTTTTCCCTTTGAACCTCAATTTTCCCATTCACAAAATAGTGATGCTATAATGTGGTATGACTCACCTCTTTTACTGGTATCAGAAGAAAGTGTCACTGACAAAAATTGTGTCCCTGGGACTCACCTACTTCTAGTTGCCCTGCTCAAGCCTACTTGTTCCTCAGCAGTGCTAGTAGCTTATTCATGAGAACAAAGACAGTACTTGGGAAATCTAACGAAGGGCAGTGTGGCAGGTAAAATGGTCAGTAAGCCGGGCGCAGTGGCTCACGCCTGTAATCCCAACACTTTGGGAGGCCAAGGCAGGCTGATCACCTGAGGTCGGGCGTTTGAGACCAGCCTGACCAACATGGAGAAATCCCACCTCTACTAAAAATACAAAATTAGCTGAGCATGGTGGTGCATGCCTATAATCCCAGCTACTTGGGAAGGCTGAGGCAGGAGAATCACTTAAACCTGGGAGGTGGAGGTTGCAGTGAGCCGAGATTGCGCCATTATACTCCAGCCTGGGCAACAAGACCAAAACTCCATCTCAAAAAAAAAAAAAAAAAAAAATTGTCAGTAAAAGCGAAGACTGTATTTAATGGCATGTAACAAGAACCCAGCTACCACAGCATTTATAATTCTTATGTAATGTGACATCTGGAAATGGGCAGTCTAGGGCTAAATGGCCACTCCATGGTGCCATCAGGAGCCCAGACTCCTTCTGTCTTTCCCTTCTGACATCCTTAGCATGTGACTCCAATCCGCATATTTGCAAGATGGCAGCTGAACCTCTCAATCTTTGGAAGTTTCATCAGCATTCCAGGGAAGGAAGAGGAGAAAAAAGGAAAAGAGCAACAGGCAAAAGGTGAAAGCCTTCCCAGTTGAGACTCCTCCATTTAACAAACTTTCCTGGAATCGTCTGTGTCTAGAACTTCCACATATGTATACATTGGCCTGAACCACATTACATAACTATCCATAACCTCAAGGGAGTCTGGAAGCTGAGTGTTTTCAAGTGGGCATCTTGAACAAAATTTTTTTTTTTAATAAGGAAGAAAAAGTATAATAGGTGCTGTGCAGGTAACTACGACTGTTTTAAAATTAGTGCTTTAAAATGAGTACATTCGGGACAGGGCGCCGTGGCTCACGCCTGTAATCCCAGCACTTTGGGAGGCTGAGGCAGGTGGATCACCTGAGGTCGGGAGTTCAAGACCGGCCTGACCCACATGGAATAACCCTATCATTACTAAAAATACAAAATTAGCTAGGCGTGGTGGCGCATGCCTGTAATCCCAGCTACTTGGGAGGCTGAGGCAGGAGAATCGCTTGAACCCAGAGGCAGAGGTTGGGGTGAGCCGAGATCACACCATTGCACTCCAGCCTGGGCAACAAGAGTAAGACTCCATCTCAAAAAAAAAAAAAAAAGGGCCGGGCACGGTGGCTCACGGCTGTAATCCCAGCACTTCAGGAGGCTGAGGTGGGCGGATTACGAGGTCAGGAGATTGAGACCATCCTGGCTCACACAGTGAAACCCCGTCTCTACTAAAAATACAAAAAATTAGCCGGGCGTAGTGGCGAATGCCTATAGTCCCAGCTACTCGGGAGGCTGAGGCAGGAGAATGGTGTGAACCAAGGAGGCGGAGGTTGCAGTGAGCTGAGATTGCGCCACTGCACTCCAGCCTGGGCGATAGAGCAAGACTCCGTCTCAAAAAAAAAAAAAAAAAAAGTACATTTGGCTGGGAGCGGTGGCTCATGCCTGTAATTCCAGCATTTTGGGAGGGTGAAGCGGGTAGATCATCTGAGGTCAGGAATTCAAGATCAGCCTGGCCAACATAACAAAACCCCATCTCTACTGAAAATACAAACAAAAAAAATTAGCCAGGCATGATGGTGCATGCCTGTAATCCCAGCTACTCAGGAGGCTGAGACAGGAGAACCACTTGAACCCGGGAGACGAAAGTTGCAGTAAGCCGATATCATGCCACTGCACTCCAGCCTGGGTGACAGAGTAAGACCCTGTCTCAAAATAAAATAAAATAAAATAAAATAAAGCATATTGCAGATAATCTAACCATTCAATAGTCATTCAAAAATATTTATTGAATGCCTAGTATGTACTCAGCACTATCGTACACACAGAACACACACAAAATGTAACCACGATTAATCCTAGCTTCTGCATCTAATGAGCTTGTTGAAATCCAGTTGGGAAAAACATACAACATAAACAATAAAAAGTTGGACAACCATGAAAGAGTTAAATAACAATTTACTCTTTAGCAATATAATAAAGCAGTACATCACTGGTGGGAATGTAAAATGGCATAACCTATAGCCACTTTGGAAAGCTGCTAAGTTTCTAAAAAACGTAAACATAGTACTTACCATATGATACTACAATTCCACTTCTAGGTATTTACTCTAGGGAAATGAAAATATAAAGATTTCGCTAGGTCCCGTGGCTCATGCGTATGATCCCAACACTTTGGGAGCCCAACTTAGGTGGCTCACCTGAGGTCAGGAGTTCCAGACCAGGCTGGCCAACATGGTGAAACTCTGTCTCTACTAAAAATACAAAAATTAACCAGGCTTAGTGGCGTGTGCCTGTAATTCCAGCTACTCAGGAAGCTGAGGCGGGAGAATCACTTGATCCCAAGAGTCAGAGGTTGCAGTGAGCTGAGATCACGCCATTGCACTCCAGCCTGGGTAATGAAACGAGATTCCGTCTCAAAATAAATAAATAAATAAATAAATAAATAAATAAATAAATAAAGTGGGAATGTTTCTTGATTGAAAAAACATAGGTCTGGCTGGGCACTGTGGCTCACACCTGTAATCCCGACACTTTGGGAGGCTGAGGCGGGCGGATCACAAGGTCAGGAGTTCTAGATCAGCCTGTCCAACATGGTGAAACCCTGTCTCTACTAAAAAAACAAAAATTAGCTGGGTGTGGTGGCAGGCACCTGTAATTCCAGGTACTTGGGAGGCTGAGGCAGGAGAACTGCTTGAACCTGGGAGGTGAAGGTTGCAGTGAGCTGAGATTGTGCCACTGCATTCCATTCAAGACAGAGCAAGACTCCATCTCGAAAAAAAAGAAAAAAATCCAAGCCCTTGGTTGGGAGGAAAGTTGTGCTGTTCAAATCTTTTCTGTCTGCTCCCTCTGTTGATTCTGAGAGTTGTATTTGTCTCCCACTGTGATTTGTGGATCAATCATTTTCATCATTTCAGTCTTTGTTTTATACATTTATTTTCTTTTCTTTCTTTTATTAAGACAGAGTTTCACTCTTGTTGCCAGGTTGGAGTGCAATGGCATGATCTCGGCTCACTGCAACCTCACCCTCTCAGGTTCAAGCGATTCTCCTGCCTCAGCCTCCTGAGTAGCTGGGATTACAGGCACCTGCTACCATGCCCAGCTAATTTTTGTTATTTTTAGTAGAGATGGGGTTTCGCCATGTTGGCCAGGCTGGTCTCTAACTCCTGACCTCAGATGATCCACCTGCCTCGGCCTCCCAAAGTGCTGGGATTACAGGCGTGAGTCATGGTGCCTGGCCGATTTTCTTTTGTTTTTTCTTTTGAGACAGGATCTTACTCTGTCGCCCAGGCTTGAATGCATTGGCTCACTGCAGCCTCAATCTTCTGGGCTCAAATGATTCTCCCACCTTGGCCTCCTGAGTAGCTGGGGCTACAAGTGCACACTACTAAGACCAGCTAATTTTTTTTTTTTTTTTTTTTTTTTTTGAGACGGAGTCTCGCTCTGTCACCCAGGCTGGAGTGCAGTGGCCAGATCTCAGCTCACTGCAAGCTCTGCCTCCCGGGTTTACGCCATTCTTCTGCCTCAGCCTCCCGAGTAGCTGGAACTACAGGCGCCCGCCACCTCACCCGGCTAGTTTTTTTTTGTATTTTTTTAGTAGAAACGGGGTTTCACCATGTTAGCCAGGATGGTCTCGATCTCCTGACCTCGTGATCCGCCCATCTCGGCCTCCCAAAGTGCTGGGATTACAGGCTTGAGCCACCGCGCCCGGCCATTTTTTTTTTTTTTTGAGACAGAGTCTTGCTCTGTCCCTCACCCAGGCTGGAGTGCAGGGGCTTGATCGTGGCTCACTGCAACCTCTGCCTCCCAGGTTCAAGCAATTCTTGTGCCTCAGCCTCCTCAGTAGCTGGGATTTCAGGTGCATGCCACCATGCCCAGTTAATTTTTAATTTTTGTATTTTTAGTATAGACGGGGTTTCACCATGTTGACCAGGCTGGTCAGGTGATCTGCCCGCCTCGGCCTCCCAAAGTGCTAGGATTACAGGTGTGAGCCGCCATGCTAGGCCTATACATTTCAAAATTATGTTGCTGTGTTCATAAAGATGTACATGTGGTAACTTGTACCTTCAATCAACATGAAATACCCTTCTTTGTCCTTTTAATGCCTTTACCATAAATTCTATTTTGTCTCATATTAATATTGCTACATATGCTTTCTTTCCATAATCATTTCCATAAACATAAAAATGGCTGGTAAGCCATTTCCTTTTTTTTTTTTTTTTTAATTTTTGTTTTTCAGAGGCAGGATCTCATTCAGTCTCCCAGGTTGGAGTGCAATGGTTCAATCATAGCTCATAGCTTACTGCAGCCTCAAACTCCTGGGTTCAAGAGATCTTACCACCTCTGTCTTCCGAGCAGCTGGGACTACAGGTGCAAGTCACCACACCTGGTTAATTTTTTTTTATTTTTTGTAGAGACGAGGTCTCAATATGTTGCCCAGCCTGGTCTTGAACTCCTGGCCTCAAGCAATCCTCCTGACTTGAGAAACATAGTAAACAGAACATGTGAAATAACATGGCAGAAATAAGTCCAAATATGTAAGTAATCAAAAATAAATACGAATGCTTTATTCTCTTCTTAAAAGAGAGAAGCTCTGATTGAGAAACTCTGCCGGGCGCGGTGGCTCAAGCCTGTAATCCCAGCACTTTGGGAGGCCGAGACGGGCGGATCACGAGGTCGGGAGATCGAGACCATCCTGGCTAACATGGTGAAACCCCGTCTCTACTAAAAATTACAAAAAACTAGCCGGGCGAGGTGGCGGGCGCCTGTGGTCCCAGCTACTCGGGAGGCTGAGGCAGGAGAATGGCGTAAGCCCGGGAGGCGGAGCTTGCAGTGAGCCGAGATCGCGCCACTGCACTCCAGCCTGGG
>NC_037678.1:21735430-21781036 GCF_003255815.1 Theropithecus gelada
TTTTTTTTTTTTTTTTGAGAGAGTCTCACTCTGTTGCCCAGGCTGGAGTGCAATGGCATGATTTTGGCTCACTGCAACCTCCACCTCCCAGGTTCAAGCAATTCTCCTGCCTCAGCCTCCCCAGTAGCTGGGATTGCAGGCACCCCCACTCTGTCCGGCTAATTTTTGTATTTTTAGTAGAGATGGGGTTTCACCATGTTGGCCAGGCTGCTCTCGAACTCCTGACCTCAGGTGCTCCACCCACTTTGGCCTCCCAAAGTGCTGGGATTACAGATGTAAGCCACCATACCGGGCCTCAAAGACTGAGAACTTTGTATATATAAATATTTTATTTTTTATTTTTGAGACGGGGTCTCGCTCTGTCACCCAGGCTGGAGTGCAGTGGCGCGATCTTGGCTCACTGCAAGCTCCACCTCCCGGGATCACGCCATTCTCCTGCCTCAGCCTCCCGAGTAGCTGGGACTACAGGTGCCAGCCACCACACCCAGCTAATTTTTTTTTTTTCTTTTTTTTTAGGTGGAGACGAGGTTTCACTGTGTTAGCCAGGATGGTCTCGATCTCCTGACCTCGTGATCCGCCTGCCTCAGGGCGTGAGCCACCGTGCCCAGCCATATTTTATATATATTATAGCTCTTATCACAGGTGCCTAGTAAATGTTTTAAAACACTGATGGTGCCTGATGCAAGAATTACCAGGCTCATCTTATAGAGAGGATATGACACTGTCCAAGGGTTTGGACTCACATGTTCAAGACTTCATGGACAGCAATCTGCAGTGGGTCAAATTATTGTTTTTAGTATGACTTAAAGTGTTTGTCAAAAATACAAAAATCTTGAAAGCAAGCTGGGGAAGTGAATTCCAATATCCCATTAACTAAGACCAAAGTGCAATTCATAAACCTTTTTTCCCTATCCCGCACCCTGTGCTTTCTCTACTCAGTTACTCACTTCACCCTGCAGGACTAAAAAGGGTCCTCCAGAATCTTCTTTCTCACACAGTGCAAGACATTCTCTTGGCGTTAATAAATGTTCACTTAATAAATAAAAGGGGCCGAGTGCTGTGGCTCCTGCCTGCAATCCCAGCACTTTGGGAGGCCAAGGCAGGAGGATTGCTTGAGCCTACGAGTTCCAGCCTAGGCAACATGGCAAAACCCAGTTTAAAAAAAAAAGCATCAAAAAATAAATAAAAGGTAAAAGGTGGCATGACATGACTTTTCTAAGAGCCTCTTACAGCTTTCCAAGGTCTTTTAATATGAAGCTGTAGGTCTCAACTAGAAGACACCTCCAGACTTCTCCCAAAACGTTTCAGAGGCCAGGAGTAAGTCTCCCCACATCTGAAGGCACATCAGAACCCAGGTGGCCCAAGCTGATGAGAGTTAAACAGGAACTTGGTTTCTTGGTCCTGCAGAGACTCCAATCACCCCCACCTCTTTTCCAACCCACAGGACAGAACCTGCTCAGGAGGCTCTGGAGTTGGGACAGCCCAATTAAAAAAAATTATTGATTTCCCTCCCAACATGGAGGGTGAAAACACATGTTAGGAGACTCATGGCCCAGTCCTGGGAAAAACCCTTTAGAGGGTCTAGATATCAACAGACGGACTTGCTTTTAGTTCCTGTTTCCCATCCTGTTCCCTCCCCACCAAAATACAATTGACCAGCTAATCTGACTTAATAACACTAAAGAATTACTTAGGAACCTGCTATCTTAACATTTCACTTTTTGCGTATCTTCCAAATACCAGGTAGCAGTCTTACTACTCTTTGCACCCCTAGAACCTGGAATAGTGCTGGCCGCAGAGGAGGAAGCAATAATTACTTGTTAGAGAAAGTATTGCTGTGTATTTCTGGGGAATTTCACATTTTGTAATTTGCTTCAAAAAACTGGACATGCATATTTGGGGGAGTTTCTCAGACTTTTCCATGTTAATATTCGTGTGTATAAATCGCTCCCGTGCTGCTCTCTGGCGGCCCCTCTTTCACAAACACCTGGCCACCTTCACGCCACAATGGCCAGGCAGGAGCCTCGACCTCCCCTCGGAGAGGCGGTTCAGGGTCAATCCTGGGGTCTCAGTCTCTACATGTGACGTTTCCTGTCCCCTCATTTAAAATAACAGTAGGCTGGGCGCGGTGGCTCACGCTTGTAATCCCAGCACTTTGGGAGGCCAAGGCAAGCGGATCCACGAGGTCAGGAGACCATCCTGGCTAACACGGTGAAACCCCGCCTCTACTAAAAATGCAAAAAATTAGCCGTGTGTGGTGGCGGGCGCCTGTAGTCCCAACTACTCGGGAGGCTGAGTCAGAATTGCTTGAATCCGGGAGGCGAAGTTGCAGTGAGCCGAGATCACGCCACTGCACTCCAGCCTGGACGACAGAGCGAGACTCCGTCTCAAAAAATAAAAATAAAAATAAAAATAAAAATAAAAATAAAAATAAAAAATAAAATAAAAAAACAAACGAAAAACTAAAATTATAGATATTCCCCCTCAACCCAGAGACAACACCTATCGTTTATTAAGCCCTCACTATTGTTAAACTTAGTTTTAAAGGGCACGATCTCATTTCCTAAAGACTTTTATTCCGCAGAATTTCTTTCTAGGCTTTTTTTTTTTTTTTTGAGACAGTCTCGCTCTGTCGCCCAAGCCGGAGTGCAGTGGCCGGATCTCAGCTCACTGGAAGCTCCGCCTCCTGGGTTTACGCCATTCTCCTGCCTCAGCCTCCCGAGTAGCTGGGGCTACAGGCGCCCACCACCTTGCCCGGCTAGTTTTTTGTATTTTTTAGTAGAGACGGGGTTTCACCGTGTTAGCCAGGATGGTCTCGATCTCCTGACCTCGTGATCCGCCCGTCTCGGCCTCCCAAAGTGCTGGGATTATAGGCTTGAGCCACTGCGCCCGGCCCTAGGCTTTTTTCTTTTTCTTTTTTTTGAGACGGAGTCTCGCTCTGTCGCCCAGGCCGAAATGCAGTGGCTGCAGTGGCGCGAGCTTGGCTCACTGAAACTTCTGTCCAGTCTTTTTTCGAACCCAAGGCCCAACTGCGCTCTAACGTGACTTTTGGCTCCACTCCGAGCCCGAAGTGGCGCACAAGATGAAATGTTACCAGGCTGAGGTAATTCTCTGTTAGTCCCAGTAAAAATTCGTCTGGAAATCTCTCGGTTTGAAATTAAATTCTGTCACTCCGAATGGAAATAAGTCCGCTTAAGGGGGGAAAATCCGTTTGCTGAGAACACGCACGCCCCCGCGGAAAATGACCCCAGTTACCTTTGGCCACGCTGCCGCTGCCACTCCGGACTCCATAGTCACGCCCCCGAAACGCCCCGCCGGGCAGGCCGGGCCAATGGACGCCGAGCTCGGCCGTGCGTCACGCGACGCTGGCTAATCGCGGAGGGCCACGACCGTAGAAAGGCCGGGCGCGTCTGGGCTGGCCGCTGGGCGGCGGCGGCGGCGGCGGCGGCGCGGGGTGCGTAGTCTCGAGCTATGGTGGTGGTGGCAGCCGCACCGAGTCCGGCCGACCGGGCCCCTAAAGTAGTGCTTCTGTCGGGGCAGCCCGCCTCCGCCGCCGGAGCCCCGGCCGGCCAGGCCCTGCCGCTCATGGTGCCAGCCCAGAGAGGGGCCAGCCCGGAGGCAGCGAGCGGGGGGCTGCCCCAGGCGCGCAAGCGGCAGCGCCTCACGCATCTGAGCCCCGAGGAGAAGGCGCTGAGGAGGTGGGCGAGGGGCCGGGGTCTGGGGCCAGATCTGAAGCCGGGACTAGGGGCAGGGGCTGGGGCTGGGGCTGGGGCTGGGAGCGGGGACCCAACACTGGCGGTCCCCCAGGGCTCCGGCGCCTTTGGCCTGGCGGGTCGGTGCCAGCGTGGCGCGGGGCGGGGCAGGAAGCCCGGAGGGACTGGATCCGCCTCGCCGGGAACCCAGGGCGGCCCAGGGCTCTTTTCTGTGCTTTTTAACTCTCTCGTTAGAGATGACCAGAGGTGGGGATGCGGGCACCTGTCTTCCAGGCCCTCTTGCTGTGTGGCCGCAGACCGGTGGTTCAGCCTCTCTGAACTCGGACTGTGACATGAAGTCGAATAATCTGTTTTAGTTTACTTCTGTTTCTGGAGAGGCGCGGAGCTGAAATAACAGAGCTGTTGAAAGGGCTGGGAGCTCTGCGAGGCTCACTGGTCTAGCTCAGTGTCTGCGTTATTAAAATGGAACCTACTTCATGAGGTCTTTGGGGAGATTTAGACTTGCATGTAATGTGCCTAGCACTTAGTCCTCCGTAAGTGTTCACTCTTTTGTGATCATTGTGCCTTCTGTGATTTATGAAGTGTCTCCTCTGAGTTCAATTAATTCTTAAAAAGTGTCTCCTCCAACAGACACGGGCCCATCAGCAGGTCACTGCCTAGGATCTCAACACTAGAGATCAGGGAGTGGCATCAGCCTCTCCCTTTTCTAAATTGGGCTTGGGGACGGAGGGTTGATGTCATAGCAAGATTGCAGCCTTCACTGGATTAATGAGGCCAGGCTGGATCCTGTTTAAGAGAATTGGAGACAGGAAGCAGCGGGGGAATAGATGGGGAAAAAGGAAAGTTCCTTATGATGCAAGATGAATAGTGTGTGTGTGTCCAGCCCCAGTGCTGTGACGGGGATGAGTCTGAGGTGGGCGGATGATGCAATATGGGAGAGAATAAAGCAGGTCTTCTAGCTAGATTGACAGACTATTTTTTTATTTTGTTTTATTGAGGGGAGGAACCTGAAGTGTATTTTATCATTAGTCTGTCTCATACTGTAAATAAAAATGAAAGCACCAGCTGGTCAAGTTTTCAAATAAAGACATAAATAAGGTTTGAAATGACTCAGTGTGGTATGTTCCTTTTCTCAGGAAACTGAAAAACAGAGTAGCAGCTCAGACTGCCAGAGATCGAAAGAAAGCTCGAATGAGTGAGCTGGAACAGCAAGTGGTAGATTTAGAAGAAGAGGTAAAACTACTTAAGGTCAAACTCTTTTATCCATTGTATATCCTTCCTTGGTAAATGTTCTGATATTTGCTTCCCATCCCAAGTTGTTTCAGCCCCTATTAGAATACAATTGAATATGTGATTAAAAGTTAAACTAGGCTGGGCGTGGTGGCTCACGCCTGTAATCCCAGCACGTTGGGAGCCGGAGATGGACAGATCACTTGAGGCCAGCAGTTTGAGACCAGCCTGGTCAACATTGTAAAACCCCATCTCTACCCAAAAATATACCAAAAACAACAACAACAAAAAAACCCCCAAGCGTGCGTGCCTGTAGTCCCAGCTACTTGGGAGGTTGAGGTGGAAGGATTGTTTGAACTTGGGAGAGGGAGGGTGCAGTGAGCTGAGATCGCACCACTGCACTCCAGCCTGGGCAACAGAGTGAGACTGTCTCAAGAAAAAAAAAAGGTGGCTGGGCACAGGGGCTCACACCTGTAATCCCAGCACTTTGAGAGGCCAAGGTGGGCAGATCACTTAAGATCAGGAGTTCGAGACCAACCTGGCCAGCATGGTGAAACCCCATCTCTGCTAAAACTATAAAAATTAGCCGGGTGTCATGGCAGGCACCTGTAATCCCAGTTGTTCAGGAGGCTGAGGCATGAGAATCAGTTGAACCCAGGAAGCGGAGGTTGCAGTGAGCTGAGATCATGAGATCGCACCACTGCACCCCAGCCTGGGTGACAGAGGGAAGCCCTGTCTCAAAAAAAAAAAAAAGAAGGTTAATCTAAGTTAGGACAGGTAGGTAGTTGGTGAAGTGGTGAAGCTTGTTGAGGGCAGAAGTGATTGACTTTGTGGCATTTGGTGCTAGATGTGTCTCAAAGTAGATGGATTCAACAATGTTTAGTGAGTTTGTAGTAAGGAATTAGCAAGGGCTAATAGGAAATAATTGCTTAAACTTTACATTCTTCCTGGCTTGGCCAGAAATTCACTAAAGGTTCCTTTCCCCCTCTAGGGTCCACTTGTTATTTAATCTTAAATTGTTGTCTGGCCGGGCGCGGTGGCTCAAGCCTGTAATCCCAGCACTTTGGGAGGCCGAGGCGGGTGGATCACGAGGTCAGGAGATCGAGACTATCCTGGCTAACATGGTGAAACCCCGTCTCTACTAAAAATACAAAAAACTAGCCGGGCGTGGTGGCGGGCGCCTGTAGTCTCAGCTACTTGGGAGGCTGAGGCGGGAGAATGGCGTGAACCTGGGAGGCGGAGCTTGCAGTGAGCCGAGATCATGCCACTGCATTCCAGCCTGGGAGCACAGCGAGACTCTGTCTCAAAAAAAAAAAAAAAAAAAAAAAAAAATTGTTGTCAATTACACATCTTGAACACATAGAGATTATTTATATATGTTTTTAACCCCTTGGTCAATTTGCATATATTGTTCTTTTTAAAGTTTTAATCATTAGTTGGTTCTTCTAAGACTCATGAGTCAGGAGCAGGGTTTTTTTGTTTTTTTTTTTTTTGAATTTATAGTCATCACTACCACTTTTATTATTACCTGCCAGTTCAAGATAGTTATTTTTTTTTTACATTATTATTATGATTGAGATAGAGTCTTACTCTGTTGCCCAGGCTGGAGTGCAGTGGTACAATCTTGACTCGCTGCAACCTCTGCCTCCCAGGTTCAAGCAATTCTCCCTGCTATAACCTCCAGATTAGCTGGGATTACAGCACCCACCACCACACCTGGCTAGCTAATTTTTGTATTTTTTAGTAGAGACGGAGTTTGCCATGTTGGCCAGGCTGGTCTTGAACTCTTGACCTCAGGTGATCCACCCGCCTCGGCCTCCCAAAGTGTTAGGATTACAAGCATGGGCCATCGTGCCTGGCCAAGATAATTTAAAATAAAAAAATTATGGGCCGGGCACGGTGGCTCACGCTTGTAATCCCAGCACTTTGGGAGGCGGAGGTGGGCGGATCACGAGGTCAGGAGATCGAGACCATCCTGGCTAACATGGTGAAACCCCATCTCTACTAAAAATACAAAAAATTAGGCAGAGCTTGCAGTGAGCTGAGATCGTGCCACTGCACTCCAGCCTGGGCGACAGAGCGAGACTCTGTCTCAAAAATAAATAAAAAATAAAATAATAAAATAAAATACATTAAAGCCACAAGTCACACTTTGCTGAAGTCAGTATTGGTAGTTGGAAGCAGTGTGTTATTCTTGACCCCATGAAGTGGCACTTATTAAGTAGCTTGCTTTTCCATAATTATGGCCTAGCTTTCTAAAACCTACTGTGAACACCACAAGCATAGAGTTTTCCAAAAGCTCAAGAAGGAAAGGAGACCAATTATACTGAATCAGGTAGATTCTTAACTGAAATAATTGTTTTAATAGCCTCTTATGAACTTTCTTCCAGAACCAAAAACTTTTGCTAGAAAATCAGCTTTTACGAGAGAAAACTCACGGCCTTGTAGTTGAGAACCAGGAGTTAAGACAGCGCCTGGGGATGGATGCCCTGGTTGCTGAAGAGGAGGCGGAAGCCAAGGTAAATCATCTCCTTTATTTGGTGCCTCATGTGAGAACTGGTTCCAAGTAACATGACCCAGTGATTATGTTTACAGTCTGGACTTCTGATCAAGAGCGTTCTTGAAATTTTCCTTCAGTTTTAAGACATTTTCATGCAGGCAGAGTGTTCTTCCCCTAAAAGCACTTGACACTTACTCATTTTTTAAGTGTGTAGTGAACAGTACTAAGATCTAATAATGAAAACAAGTTACATGGCTCTCTAAGAACAAGTACTAACAAATGCAGTAGCCAACAAGATTACCATGCAATCATTAAGGAGAACCAAAGTAAGAGAGCTACTCAAACCAGACTTTGAATGCTACTAAAATTAAAGTAGTCCTTTGATGAATATTAATGAGTAGGGAAAGGATTCTTTGTGATAGTGATACCTCTGTGGTAAGAGAAGGGTGGTAATGAGTTTTAGTATATAGATAAGGCAAATTCATTGACAACAGTCAAATGGTCTAAAATTGACAATAGCGCAGTTTTACTCTGTGAACGTAATGTTCAGGACGAATTTAAAGAATTACTTGGCCAGGTGCGGTGGCTCATGCCTGTAATTCCCGCACTTTGGGAGGCCGAGGCGGTGAATCACCAGAGGTCAGGAGTTCGAAACCAGCCTGATCAACATGGAGAAACCCCATCTCTACTAAAAATACAAAATTAGCCGGGCGTAGTGGCACCTGCCTGTAATCCCAGGTGCTCGGGAAGCTGAGGCAGGAGAATTGCTGGAACCCAGGAGGCGGAGATTGCAGTGAGCCAAGAGCACGCCATTGCACTCCAGCCTGGGCAACAAGAACAAAACTCCGTCTCAAAAAAAAAAAAAGAAAAGAATTACTTATAAAAAAGATTCTAGGTTTAAATTGCTATAGAACTTTATTATCTAAGAACATTATTATTATTGAGAAGAGCAAGATAAGATGTTATTTGTCAATTCTGCTTGAATCTTTGCCTGGAAAAGGAAAAATGTTTCATTGTGAAGGAAATGTATAAGGAAATCTTACCTCCCTTTTCTCATCTCTTGAGAACTTAAAAGTGGAAATAACAATGGTTAGGGAAAGATTTCAGCTCTAAAGAACGGTTTTCTAGTTTTCTTGAAAGCTGAGAATCACAGCGGTCTAGCAAGCATTTCCTTGGGAACTTGAAGCTGTTTATTCACTTTGGTCTTTCCTCCCAGGGGAATGGAGTGAGGCCAGTGGCCGGGTCTGCTGAGTCCGCAGCACTCAGACTACGTGCACCTCTGCAGCAGGTGCAGGCCCAGTTGTCACCCCTCCAGAACATCTCCCCATGGATTCTGGCGGTATTGACTCTTCAGATTCAGAGGTGGGGATCATTCTGACTTATTAAAGAGCTATATAACCAGTTAATTACATCTGTTTGATGCTTGACATCCCTAACTAGACAGATGAGGGTTGAAGTTAGTTTTTGGTGGGGTTAGAGGTGAACATCAACTACCTTCCTAGTTCCAGGTAATATAGGACATGGAGTGAAGTGTAGATAAATGGGTCTGGTGGGTCCTGAGGTCATTTTAATCACATAATGACTAATTTACATTATGGAATCCAGTACAAAGTGTTCCAGTTCGATTTTCCATAGTATTCTGACAGTTGTACGTCATTTAATTTTTGCCTCTTGCAGTCTGATATCCTGTTGGGCATTCTGGACAACTTGGACCCAGTCATGTTCTTCAAATGCCCTTCCCCAGAGTCTGCCAGCCTGGAGGAGCTCCCAGAGGTCTACCCAGAAGGACCCAGTTCCTTACCAGCCTCCCTTTCTCTGTCAGTGGGGACGTCATCAGCCAAGCTGGAAGCCATTAATGAACTAATTCGTTTTGACCACATATATACCAAGCCCCTGGTCTTAGAGAGACCCTCTGAGACAGAGAGCCAAGCTAATGTGGTAGTGAAAATCGAGGAAGCATCTCTCAGCCCCTCAGAGAATGATCACCCTGAATTCATTGTCTCAGTGAAGGAAGAACCTGTAGAAGATGACCTCATTCCAGAGCTGGGTATCTCAAATCTGCTTTCATCCAGCCACTGCCCGAAACCATCTTCCTGCCTACTGGATGCTTACAGTGACTGTGGATATGGGGGCTCCCTTTCCCCCTTCAGTGACATGTCCTCTCCGCTTGATGTAAACCATTCTTGGGAGGACACTTTTGCCAATGAACTTTTTCCCCAGCTGATTAGTGTCTAAGGAATGATCCAGTACTGTTGCCCTTTTCCTTGACTATTACACTGCCTGGAGGATAGCAGGGAAGCCTGCCTGTGCTTCATTCAAAAAGCCAAAATAGAGAGTATACAGTTCTAGAGAATTCCTTTCAAGTATTTGTTCAGATCTCATAGATGAGCCCCAGGTACTGTCTTTTGACATCCAGCAGTCCAAAGTATTGAGACATATTACTGTAATTAAGAAATATTACTATAATTGAGAACTACAGCTTTTAAGATTGTACTTTTTTTTTTTTTTTTTTTTGACGGGGGCTCCCGCTGTTCCCCAGGNCATCCCCCGTTGAGCTGGTTGTAATCACGGTTTACAAGTCTGTCTCCCTGGATGGACCGTAAGATCTTGGGGGCCAGGGCACTGTTGTTAGATTTTAAATTATTTTATTTATTTACTTTTTTTTTTTTTTTTTTTGAGACGGAGTCTCACGCTGTCGCCCAGGCTGGAGTGCAGTGGCCGGATCTCAGCTCACTGCAAGCTCCGCCTCCAGGGTTCACGCCATTCTCCTGCCTCAGCCTCCCAAGTAGCTGGGACTACAGGCGCCCGCCACCGCGCCCGGCTAGTTTTTTGTATTTTTTTTAGTAGAGACGGGGTTTCACCGTGTCAGCCAGGATGGTCTCGATCTCCTGACCTCGTGATCCGCCCGTCTCGGCCTCCCAAAGTGCTGGGATTACAGGCTTGAGCCACCGCGCCCGGCCAAGATTGTACTTTTATCTTAAAAGGGTGGTAGTTTGCCCTAAAATACTTATTATGTAAGGGTCATTAGACAAATGTCTTGAAGTAGAATTTATGAATGGTTCTTTATCATTTCTCTTCCCCCTTTTTGGCATCCTGGCTTGCCTCCAGTTTTAGGTCCCTTAGTTTGCTTCTGTAAGCAAAGAGAACACCTGCTGAGGGGGCTCTTTCCCTCACGTATACTTCAAGTAAGATCAAGAATCTTTTGTGAAACTATAGAAATTTACTATGTAAATGCTTGATGGAATTTTTTCCTGCTAGTGTAGCTTCTGAAAGGTGCTTTCTCCATTTATTTAAAACTACCCATGCAATTAAAAGGTACAATGCAGCATCCTTGTTCTTTGATTTCTTCTAGGGCCGTAAGTCTTATTTTCTCTCTAGTTGTTTCTGTGTGCTGTGGTAGGACTTTATCCAACTGAAGTGAGCCTGCCACTTTTAAAAGTGACTGAAGGCTTTTCCACCTTAATTACTGCCTGCTTTAATTCTGGATTGCCATAAGTGATATAAGCTATAATTTGAGCAGTTACTATCTTTCTGAGACAGAGTCTTCAGCCTAACTGACCAATATCACAGCCAGTAAGTGGGAGAGCTAGAACCCTAACCACTATTTGCTATACCATCTTATAAATGTTAAACAAGGACACACCATCACATATCGAGATTCTCTTGCCCTTATCATGGGAATTAAGAGCATTTTCTAGACTCAAACTCCCTAGTTTCAACTCTGCCACTGGTAAGCTGGGTAACCCAGGGGTTATATATAATCACTTATTTCCTCATCTGTAAAGTTGTATAATGGTATCTCTAAAGGTGGTTAAGATTCAAAGAGATGATGCATTATAAGAATTTAGTATATGCCAGGCACCATCCTAAGCACTGGAAAGTTAGTTATTACCTCCTAATCCACTTTGGAAGGGTATTAATTTCTTCCAGAATTATATTTACTCAAGAATTTGTTTCATCAAATAATCTCTTCAAGAAAAAATCCTAGTGACATTAATACAATTCCCAAAGACTTGATAACCACCTCATCCTTCATAGCATCTTTTCCTTGGAAATCTTACAAGGTTTTACAGGACTTTCCTTATTTATAAAATTTCACCTATGCCAGTAGATGAAATCATTCTATGCCAATTTAGCATTTAAATGCTCTGTTCCCTACTTATGAAGACTAACTCTGGGGAGGTCAAAGTGAATGAGTAGAAAAAAGGCAGGATTCAGAGAATCCCAAGCAGCAAGGCAAAGCGGACTATAGAATGCCTGTTATCCCAACACTTTGGGAGGCAGAGGTGGGCGGATCACATGAGGTCAGGAGTTCATGGCCAGCCTGATGAACATAGTGAA
This sequence comes from Theropithecus gelada, assembly GCF_003255815.1. NCBI lineage: Eukaryota > Metazoa > Chordata > Mammalia > Primates > Cercopithecidae > Theropithecus > Theropithecus gelada. The sequence goes on from NC_037678.1 coordinate 21,747,215, forward strand.
GCCCTGTCTCTACTAAAAATACAAAATTAGCTGGGTGTGTTGGTGCGCGCCTGTAATCCCAGTTACTCGGGAGGCTGAGGCAGGAGAATCACTTGAACCCGGGAGGCCATTGTGGGAGCCAAGATTGTGCCATTGCACTCCAGCCTGGGCAACAAGAGCGAAACTCCATTAAAACAAAACAAAACAAAAAAAGAATGCCTTTGGTGTAGTGACTGGAGGCAAGTCAGCTGCCTTCAAGATTCGGTCGCTGAAGCCAGGGCCCAATCCTGGTGCTCAGCAATGCAAGCTTGCTTAGGCTCTTAAGTTTCTTCAGAAACTTACAGGCCAGGCATGGTGGCTCACACCTATATCCCAGCACTTTGGGAGGCCAAGGCCAGCGGATTGCTTGAGCTTAGTTCAAGACCAGCCTGGACAACATGGCAAAACCCTCTCCACTAAAAGTAAAAAACATAGCCAGGCATGGTGGTGTGCACTGGTGGTCCCAGCTACTCAGGAAGCTGAGGTGGGAGGATCGCTTGAGGCCAGGGGGCGGAGGTTACAGTCAGCCAAGATTGCAGCGCTGCACTCCAGACTGGGTGAAAAAGCGAGACTCTGCCTTAAAAAAAAGGTTTCTGTATTATAAATATAAGAACAGCCTCCAGCTGACCCCATGATTGGAAACTTTATCTCACCTGATTTTCTATAACTGCAAACCTTAGCGCCAAGAACCTATTTAGGGATTGTATAGGCAGATGTAATTACAGAGGTACTTTAGCCTCTATCATTATAGCACAAGCATCTGGAGGTTGAGGCTCAAGTTATTTATATTCAATGATATCATATGAAAGAGGCAGCTGTACTAACAGGACAGGACATATATAACCAGTGTAAATTATTAGGGTTTTCATTTCCTGCACAGATGGGTGGAAATTACTAAACAGCCTTGAGAAAACACCTGGTATTCATGGACATTTTCATACTGAAACACCAAATTGAATGGTTAGAATAAAAAATCACGATTAATTCCCACAAAACCAAAGCAAGAGTTCCATTAAATGCAGAGGGTTGTCTCATAACTGCGATTGAAGAGGCAAGTGGTAAGATGCCTGCATGCCATTTCCCTAGGCCTTGTCACACCAATCTATTTCTCTTTTTTGTTGTTGTTGTTTTGTTTTGTTTTTTTGAGACTGAGTCTCGCTCTGTCACCCAGGCTGGAGTGCAGTGGCACAATCTTGGCTCACCGCAACCTCCACCTCCTGGGTTCAAGCAGTTCTCCTGCCTCAATCTCCTGAGTTGCTGGGCTTATAGGCACATGCCACCACACCCAGCTAATTTTTGTATTTTTAGTAGAAACGGGGTTTCACCATGTTGGCCCGGCTGGACTCAAACTCCTGACCTCAAGTGATCCACCAATCTCAGCCTTGCAAAATGCTGGGATTACAGGTGTGAGCCACCACGCCCGGCCCCCTCCTTGCTTTTCTACTAGATATGCTATTGGAGCAGAGAGAAAGTAGGGACAGAACTGCAGGCAGAAGGTAATACTGCTTAATCCAGGCACACTTTAAAATAATCAGTTACGTTCTAGTCTCCTAAGAATTCAATTCTCTTATGACATAAAGTTCATTAAGAAACAGAAAGACTGGACCAGGCATGCTGGCTCACGTCTATAATCCCAGCACTTTGACAGGCTGAGGTGGGAGGATGGCTTGAGCCCAGTTCGAGACCAGCCTGGGCAACATAGCAAGACCCCATCTCTAAAAAATAAATACATAAGTAACAACAACAACAAAAAAAAACAAAAACAAAGGAAGACTGGCTTGTTTACCCACCGAACAGTTTCTGAAAGAAAACATCAGTCTTTTTTTGAGGCAGGGTCTCACTGTCACCCAGGCTGAGCTGCAATGGCACAATCATGGCTCACTGCAGCCTCGAACTCCTGGATTCAAGCCATTCTCCCACCTCATCCTCCTAAGTAGCTGGGACCAGCCACGACACCTAATTTTAAATTTCTTATAGAGACAGAGTCCTACTGTGTTGCCCAGGCTGGTCTCAAATGTGTGGGCTCAAGCAATTTTCTGACCTCAGCCTCCCAAAGTGCTGGGATTTTAAGCATGAGCCACTGCACCCAACCAAACATCACTGTCTTGCTGGGGCTATAATCCAAACACTATTCTAACCACAACTACTTCATCTCTAAGACGCTACTAGTAGTCTGAGGAACTAGGGAATTAACATAGCTAGAGGATTTGTACCAAACTGATGCATACTAAACCATGTTTCCTTGAGGAGTTTAATGTTAGACTGCTTGAACTATATTATTGGTTATTTCAACCAAATCTAAATGACATCTTAGATCTGCAAAGACTCTAAAACCAACTGGTCAAGTGAAAGAACACTGACCTGAGGAACTGGACGACACGATCTACTTAGGTTTTAGTTTCCAAACCTGTAATTAGATCATTTTTAGCTGTGATTTCCAAATTTTGATTTAAAACATCACGTGGCCGGGCACAGTGGCTCACGCCTGTAATCTAGCACTTTGGGAGGCTGAGGTGGGTGGATCACAAGGTCAGGAGTTCGAGACCAGCATGGCCAATATGGTGAACCCCTGTCTCCACTAAAAATACAAAAATTAGCCGGGCGTGGTGGCGCATGCCTGTAGGCTGAGGCAGGAGAATCACCTGAATCTAGGAGCCGGAGGTTGCAGTGAGCCGAGATCACGCCACTGCACTCCAGTCTGGGCAACAGAGGGAGACTCCATCTCAAAAAAAAAAAGCCTCCATGCTTTTTGTAATTGTATCCCAAACTTAACTCCCCCTACCCACCAAATCAGGAATGTATTTATCAAAGAATGTAAATATGCAGGCAATACTGCCACCCAGTGTCCTGTCAAGTCTTAAAGAAATGAACTGGCTGGGCACGGTGGCTCACACCTGTAATCCCAGCACTTTGGGAGGCTGAGGCAGGCGGATCACCTGAGGTTGGGAGTTTGAGACCAGCCTGACAAACATGGAGAAACCCCGTCTCTACTAATAGTACAAAAAAAAATTAGGTGGGCATGGTGGCATGTGCCTATAGTCTCAGCAACTCAGGAGGCTGAGGCAGGAGAATCGCTTGAACCCAGGTGGCGGAGGTTGCAGCAAGCCGATATTGCACCACTGCACTCCAGCCTGGCGACAGAGCGAGACTTCGTCTCAAAAAACAAAAAAAACCACCACCACAAAAATTAGCCAGGTGTGGTGGCGCATGCCTATAATCCCAGCTACTCAGGAGGCTGAGGCATGATAATCACTTGAACCCAGGAGGCAGAGGTTGTGGTGAGCCGAGATCATACCATTGCACTCCAGCTGGGGCAACAAGAGCAAAACTCCGTCTGAAAAAAAAAAAAATTAACCACCACGTAAGTGAACATCACTGGGTTTTCCATTCCCCTTTTTCAAAGATCCTCAACCCCCTCTATGAACTCTGTATGCCACTCTTCCAACTCTACATTTGTGTGTGTATATATATATATATGTGTATATATATATATATACACACACACACACACATACATACATACACACACACACACATTTTTTTTTTTTAAGAGACAAGGTCTTGCTAACATCGCCCAGGTCCGTCTCTCCTGGGCTTACGTGATCCTCCTGCCTCAGCCTCACAAAGTGCTGGTACATGTATGCACCATCGTACCTGGTCCATTTGAACATTTTTGAATACACAGTTACCACTGCCATCTAAATACTAACAATAGCAGTGAATTGCTCTGAGTGGAAAGCAGTCTACGGGTTTTAGAACAGCAACACACAGCCTGCCTATTTTGGGAATAGCTAATTCAAATATGAAACTTAAGCTTTATCCCAACATAATCATCCCTTCAGCATAAATTTAAGTCCTTCACTAATATGAATGCTGCTTCAACTACAATTGAGAGGAAAGGAGATATCTGATTTCATTATTTAAGTGGAGTAATACAAATATCTCAAAAGTCCAAAACAATAAGTTTTATTGAAAACGATAAAATACAGAAACACCAGATTCTCATTTTAAAGTAAAATTAACAGCATCTTCCAGAACATTCCTAGAACTGAACCATTCTTGTCACTTTTGAAAAACAAAGCCAAGTTCCAAATCCAAAATAATACATGAACATGCTGGTAAACATTCTTCTTATGGTTCCTGCCCCTACCTTAGTTATTTTCCTAAATTTTACATGTGTACCTTTTCAAGAAAGAGTAGCAGTTTTTTAAGTGATTAATATTTATGAGAACTGGACTTTCTTCATATTACAAAAAAACAAAAACAAAAACAAAAAACAAAAACCACACGCACCCTACTCAAACTCAGATAAAATACACATTTGTTCATTAAAGCTCACCTGCTTTAGATAATTTTTTCTCTTCACACATTAGCACAGTAAGCCAATGTTTGATCCATGCTGCAAAAGCTATACAAAACGAAAAGCCCTGATAACTCCCTAGGGAAATCTTAAGGCAAAGCAAAAGCAAAACCCTTATGCTACAAAAGTAAAACAAAAAGCAGAGGCATTGGGACTGTGGAGACGGCTCAGATGAATAAGCACCACAAGGATGAAGAAAACAATTTTTGTAGAAACATATGCAAGAAGATAAATTCCAAAAAAGAACATAAAACATCAATTATCCTGCAGAAATAATTATCACGTCAGGTAACTTGACTAGTGAAATAAGCTCTGTTTGGATTTTAATTAACAGAATCTTAATTCTCTCCTACATTTACCAGTAGTATCAGAGCCTTGGGTTGGGGGCTTGTTTCTTCCTTTTCATCGTAAGACCTTTAGTCGGAGACCTGCCCAACAATTCCTGTAGAAGACAATCTTGGTGTGTTTTAGATCCTTCTTTGGAAAGCTGTCATCTTCCTTTCCACCTAAACACTAACTCTACCTCTGGGCAGTCACTTCATGTTTTTGTGTTGCACTGGAACACATTTTTTAGCATGGAGATTTGTTTAAGGCTACAAACTTTACAAGTTGGTCCCATCAAACAATGACTACAAGGCAGAAGTTTATCAAACGGCATGAATCAAACACTTGCACATTTCGAAAGAATACAGTTTACATTCATCTCGAAATCTGAGATTAAGAAACTATTAGCTGGTTTTCAACTGCTTTCAATACTGGTTTGAAGTTTGAATAATTTTACTGTATAGATATTAAATAATTTGTTTAAATATTAAACATTAAATATTTTCCTGACTATCCAGACAGAAAGAGAAAGCAGGAACAGGCAAAGAAGTAACAGTCCAATTAACAGACTTGTGACTTCTATGCCATCTGTAACAAGGGGAGGGATTTCAGTAAGGGTTCCAAAAACGCCTAGAAGGTGGTTTCTAAAAATTCACCTTTATGTGGCATAAGCCATTTTTTTTTCTATAAAAGGTATCTGATTCCTACAAAGGGGGAAGAAACCCAGAAAACAAAACTGGGGTGGTGTCCTGTTGTGATGGAAGGGCATTATACCATTACACTCATTTAATAACTTATAGTGGATACTCTGTAGCAATAAAGAAACTGTCATTTTATTTTGCCCTATCAGCCCCTGCCACACAGAAGAGCTCTTCCTGAGAAACTACAAATTTCAAACCTGGCTATCCTCAAAGGACACCTGAAGCCTGGTTTAGGTACTCAAGAAGATGAAGGCTTCCTGCTAGCAGGAAGCAATTCTCCACTACCTTTTAGGCTTACTGCACAAGTCTCAGCACCAGTCAAATTGGCTGTTTCAGTAAATCTCAATGTCACCTGCTCATATATTTTCAGCTAATCATTCACTGTTTTCTAAATTAACATTTAAAAGTAACTTGCTGGCTGCGCGCCGTGGCTCACGCCTGTAATCCCAGCATTTTGGGAGGCTGGGGTGGGCAGATCACCTGAGGTCAGGAGTTCGAGACCAGCCTGGCCAACATGGCGAAACCCGGTCTCTATTAAAAATACAAAAATTAGCTGGGTGTGGAGGCAGGCACCTGTAATCCCAGCTACTCAGGAGGGTGAGGCAGGAGAATTGCTTGAACCTGGGAGGTGGAGGTTGCGGTGGGGGGGGAAAAAAAAAACTTGCTAATACAAGTATAACTTTTTAAAAAATTACTAAAGTTATCAATGCTGGGTTTAGTTGACCAAGCACTTCCTTAGGATGAACTAAAGGATGCTTCTCCCATAGGCAAATTGCAGATGGGTTACATCAGTCTTTTAACTATCATGGAAAGTCAATTAATTTGTAAACATTACTGAATAACTGGGCTTATCAATTACGCAAGGGAAACCAAGGAGTAACAGTGGCACAAGGCAAAAAAGCCTTGAAGGAAAAACTTTCTCTATTATTTTCATAGTCAAAGAGGAGAGCCACAATACTACTGGCTATCAACGAGCTATACTGAATTGATAACTAAATTACAAGTTGCTAAGAAATTAGATTTCTTAGCAACAGGCTTAAGCTACTGCTCTCTTCCCTCCTCCCCAATTAGATATAGGCACCACTGTAAATAGCTCATATCTACACACTAAACTGTGACTTAACTGTCAGGATACAGCTGTAGTAGGAGCATCCTTCTTAATCATCTTTTTTTAATTCAAGGAGAATATTCTCCAAGTGTCTGAATAGTTTAGACAATGTGATATATGATTTAAGTCACCCTTACACATACAGCTTCTATACTTGTCTTTGAAGAGGCTGTAATCTTCGAAGAAACTGTAAACCAACATTCCTTTAATAAGCCCCACAGAAAACTGCTTTTCCCTTGAGACAAATTTCCTTGGCAAAAAGTTGAAGTCAATAAATGGCTACCCAAAATGAGAGTCCCACCCCCAAATCACAGGTGGAGATATTATTACACCCGTTTCATAAAACTTTCAAGTCCCTATACTATGCAAAGAGTCTCATAAATGAACACAGGATTCTTCTAACATTTGACAACTTTAGTGTAGAAATTGGTTTCTAGAGTTCCATCTCTTCTTCTGTGCTAGTAGCTGTCTCCAAACTATTATACAGAGACATCCCTGGTTGCCGAGGTTCCAAGAACAGTTCAGTTCTCTGAGGGAAGGCAGTGCCAGCAGCTGCATGCTTAGCTTGGCTCTCTCCTGTATAGTTCTTAGTATTAGAGGATGGCTTTGGCTTATCAGAAAGGAGTTCAGGGAGGGGTTTCCAGAGAACAAGCTCCATGGAAGGACGGCTCCTAAGACATAAAATACAGACTTTTATCAAAAAATTTTAGGACATGAAAACAAAAGCTATAGGTTGAAAAGCCAACATTACCTAATACCTTAAGGACTGATGGTAGCAAAACAGGAGATTTAGAACACACAAACTGATCTTTATTTTTTTTTTATTTTTATTTTTTTTAAAGAGATGGGGGTCTTGCTGTGTTGTCCAGGGTGGAGTACAGTGGCACAGTCATAGCTCACTGCAGCCTTTAACTCCTGGACTCAAGTAATCTACCCACTTTAGCCTTCCCAGTAATTAGGACTACAGGCACATTACCACCATGCCTGGCTCCAACTGATCTTTAGAAACGCCCCTCAAATACATAACATTGCACACTTCAACATGTATATCTAACCAAATCAAGTGGATGTAATGATGCTGTAATGGGAAGTATCTAAAAATCCAATGTGAAAACATAGAGCCCTTGATTGTTAGAAATTTTTTAAAACTGTGGTTAATATTAGATGTAGGCAGCTAGCTTATACTAAATCATTATAAATGAAAAGGAAACACTGGACAAACATGCTGAAAGTATCTCAGGTGCCTTTTAGTACAGGTACAAAGTATAATGCTTTATGGGTCAGGCATGGTGGCTCGTGCCTGTAATCCTATCACTTTGGGAGGCCGAGCCAGGCAGACGGTTTGAGCCCAGGAGTTTGCAACCAGCCCGGACAATGTGGTGAACCCTGTCTCTACAAAAAATACAAAAATTAGCTGGGTGCCTGTAGTCCCAGCTACTCGGGAGGCTGAGGTGGGAGGATCACCTGAGCCCGGGAGGTCAAGTCTGTGGTGAACTGTGATCATGCCACACTACACTCCAGCCTGGGTGACAGAGTGAGACCCTGTCTCAAAACACAAAACAAAGCAAAACAAAACAAGCTTCACGGTTAAGGCAAAATGACTATGTTATACACACACTGTGGCAGCGATGGTGTCTGGGCCCAAAGAGGAAGCAAAAATAAAACAAAACAATGAAATACCCCCAAAGGCTAGCTTCTGGAAAACTACCAAAAGCAGAAAGTGCTATGTTTTAGGCTGGAGGGTAACGTGACCAGCTTACTTATGGCTATTTACCCACCCTTAGGGCTTGGTAGTTAATTATAAGCTCAAGATAGGACCCTAAAGCAAAACCTCTGTGATAAGACCAAATAGCAGCTGAACTTCTAGCACAAACCATCTCCCCTGTATCCAAAGGTAATAATGCCTCATCTATCTGGCCTCACTGAGACTGGTGTCCTAAGAGGTTTTTTCAGATACCTGAAACTTGCCCTCATTGGGTACCAACTCCATCTAAAGTCTTTCCTAGGCAATACCTAAATGGCACTTTATAACCAACTTCCCTACTATTTTACATAGTTAATAATGACAATTTGAGATCATGGAGGCTTCAGGGACTACAGGATTACAGGGCTGGGCTAATCATTACTCACAGGCCCCAGGCCACTTTACTTTTTAGGTTATTGTGTTTATTTTCCAGGTTCCTCTCTTGTCCTCACAGTGTAGTCACTGCTCCCTGTTAGGAGTTTTGTTTGTTCTGCTCTCATTTGCTGTTTCTGCTTCTACTCTGATGATCTAGGAAACCAGATAACTGAGCTCATAAACTGTGTTTAGATTAAAAGCAAAACAGCTCTGCTAAAGGCCTGGAAGGACTATGCTAATGAGTCAAGAATATGAGCTTTGTTTTGCAGTCTTTGCAGTAACTACTTTCACTGATGGGCCACTTTTTTTTTTGTTTCCTAGGCCTCAATGTTGTTCCTGGGTAATTTAGAAAGCCGGGTAAACAGGAGCCTTTGAAATGTGGTTCCTGTATCCTATCACAAGAACTTGAGAGAGTGGGCTCTCTTGCCAGTCATCCCATTTCCAAATAGCAGACTACAGTCCATTTTAGGTCTTCAAAGGAAAGAAAGAGTAAGTAGGCAAGGCAGCCACTTCCCCATACTTCAAACTTCTACTTGTAAAGCACTTTGCTCAACCCAATGAACTAGGAAAAAGCCAATCTCCGATTGCCTGGTGATCAGGAGATAAAAAGAGCTGACGAGGACAGGATGGGCAGAATCTAGACACTGGGTTTTCCCTGCAAGATCATAAATAAATAGAAATCAGGTACCAAAACTTACATAGACTCAATCATTTTCTTTGTAAAAACTTCATCAAATTCCCTCTTCAAACCTGTTTTCATGGTATCAGAAAGGACAAGACTGGGGAGATGGTTAACATTTCTGTCAGCTTCAACTTCTTCATCTTCATCAATTATCCTAAATCAATTAAGGCATCAGCAGAAGAAAAAATATTTAGACAAGCTATTATATATTCTAGTATTTAGACAAAATTTTAAAAATACAAAAGGATAAAAGCAGTAAGTAATACAGCAATAGACTAAGCAAACAATGAGGCTATACCTGAGTATAAAAGGTATACTCAGGCTGGGCGTGGCAGCTCACACCTGTAATCCCAGCACTTTGGGAGGCTGAGGCGGGCAGATAACCTGAGGTTAGGATTTGGAGAAGAGCCTGGCCAACATGGTGAAATCCCATCTCTACTAAAAATACAAAAATTTGTAGGGTGTGGTGACACATCCCTGTAATTCAGCTACTCAGGAGGCTGAGGCAGGAGAATCACTTGAACCCAGGAGGTGGAGGTTGCAGTGAACCAAGATCGTGCCATTCTACACCAGCCTGAGCAACAGAGCAAGACTCCGTCTCAAAACAAAAAAAACTATACTCAGGGGGTTGTTCAACATTTCATTTAACAAAAAAGTTTTACATATAATCAAATCTGAATGTTTTTCTGAGAATTATCACATAAACCAAAATTAATATTCAGAGACAGTAAGTGAAAACACTTAGCAGTTCTATGAGAATTCACTTTAAAAGCACATACTTCATGGCTGGGCACGGTGCCTCATGCCTGTAATCCCAGCACTTGAGAGGCCGAGATGGGCAGATAACCTGAGGCCAGGAGTTCGAGACCAGCCTGGCCAACATGGTGAAACCCTGTCTTTACTAAAAATACAAAAATTAGCCAAGTGTGATGGCAGGCACCTGTAATCCCAGCTACTCAGGAGATTGAGGCAGGAGAATTGCTTGAACCTGGGAGGTGGAGATCGCAATGAGCCAAGATCGCACCACTGCACTCCAGCCTAAGCGACACAGCGAGACTCTGTCTCCAAAAATAAAAATAAAAATACAAAAAAAATTAGCCAGGTGTGGTGGCAGACACCTGTAATCCCGGTTACTCAGGAGGCTGAGGCAAGTGAATTGCTTGAACCTGGGAGGCAGAGGTTGCAGTGAGCTGAGATGGTGTCATTGCACTCCAGCCTGGGCGACAGAGCGAGATTGTTTCAAAAAAAAAAAAGGCTACAGTATACTGGCCCAGCACAGTAGCTCACGCCTGTAATCCCAGCACTTTGGGAGGCTGAGGCAGGCGGCTTGCTTGAGCCCAAGAATGCATGACCAGCTTGGGCAACATGGTGAAATCCCGTCTCTATAAAAGACACAAAGATTAGCCAGGGGTGGTGGTGCATGCTTGCAGTCCCAGCTACTCGGGAGGCTGAGGGGGGCAGATGTGTTGAGCCTGAAAGGTCAAGACTGCAGTGAGCCACTGCACTCCAACCTGGGTGACAAAGCAAGACCCTGTCTCAATTAAAAAAAAAGAAAAGGGGGGGGCGGGTTGGCTCACGCCTGTAATCCCAGCACTTTGGGAGGCTGAGACGGGTGGATCACCTGAGGTTATGAGTTCAAGACCAGCCTGACCAACATGGTCTCTTTAGTAGAGACCAACATGTCTCTACTAAAAATACAAAATTAGCTGGGCTTGGTGGCGCATGGCTGTAATCCCAGCTACTCGGGAGGCTGGGGCAGGAGAATCGCTTGAACCCAGGAGGCGGAGGTTGCACTGAGCCAAGATGGTGCCATTGCACTCCAGCCTAGGCAACAAGAGCAAAACTCCATCTAAAAAACAAAACAAAACAAAAAAAAAACATACGCTTTGAATTCTCTGACTTACAGTCTTTCTGAGAGGTTAAGGATCAAGGTATCACCAAATGATAAACAGAATTAGCTTATATGAGAAGAGCTATTACAAGGAAACAGCAAAAAAGCAGCTATATACACTGCTCAGTTACCTGTCCTCAATCTCTTGAAGCTTCCTTCGGGCAACTTCACACTGTGGTTCTCCAGTTGTCTGATCCATTTCTTCACAAATAACATCTAATATCCCAGGTACGGAAAGGCCACTAATGCAGGGATTTACTCCATGCCCCTCTACATCCTGATGTGCACAAAGAATCCAGTCATTAGGACCAGCACAGAGATCTGCTTCAGTTATCCTTTTCTTTCTTACTGGACAACTAAAAAACAGAAAAAAAATTCAATGAAAATCCCAACTAATATAAATGAAACGTTTATCATTCCTCTCTCCAATCAAATTTTTATATTTAAAAAACTAACTTTTTTGACAGTGTGTGATTACAAGATGGAAAATACTGCATTTTTTTCCTGCTATTCTCACAGCCACACTGAACTGCTTTCTTCTACTGCTCTTTGCCAAATAAAGATGCACCTGCAAGATTTTGCCTGTTCAAACAGTTAAGTGTTCAATGTGGGACCTTAAAGTCATTCCTGCTTATTTGGCTCTGGAAAGGGCAAGTGGGAAGTAAAGAAACCAAAAGTTGGCTGGGCGTGGTGGCTCACACCTATAATACCAGCACTTGGAGTGGCTGAGGTAGGAGGATCACCTGAGCCTACAGTTCAAGACCAGCTTGGGCAATATAGTGAGACACTAATTCAAACCATGAATGAATGAATGAATGAATGAATGAATGAAACAAAGAAACCAAAAGTCAGCAATTCAGCATATTTTGTCATACTGCTACTGCTCCATCAAACATATAGGGAGATGGTCTGGCAGCCATTCTATATTCCCTTAGGGCAAAAATGTACATCTCATGAGGTTTGTTCAAAGTATTAATATTACAGGTGTGGGGGACAGCATTAATGTCTTGGTCCCCTTCAAAATGTCAGAGGCTCTATCAGTGTCCAACCAATAGTGGGGTCCAATTTTCTCCCACTTTGCAACATAATGTCTTCACATCCTAAACAAATTCGTACTTCATAGAAACTTAAGAATTCATCAAATCCCTTTTTTTTTTTAATTTGGAAACCAGGACCTAGAAAAACTAACCTGGCTTCTCCAAAGTGTCACAGTAAAGTAATGAGTTGCATCTTGAGAAAAAAGCAGAATAAGGCAAGTGTGGTGGTGTGTGCCTACAGTCCCAGCTACTTGGGAAGCTGCGGAAGGAGATCACTTGAGCCCAGTGTCTGAGACCAACCTGGGCAACACAGTGAGAGAGTCCACATCCCCCAAAAGCAAAATAAATCTAAAGGGAACAGGTAATTTCCCCACACAATCTAACAATTCCACTATAAAATGCAAATGAGTTTAACAGCTGGGTTCTGCACTCTGATCTCCAACAACATGATTTAGGCTAAGTTATTTCATGCCTGTAGGTTCACTTTCTAAATAGAGATCGATGATAATTAAGTCCCAAAGATAATATGATAGCACACTTCTGGGCATTAGACATCCAAATGTCTCATTCCACCTCCTCCCAAGGCCTCAACTTCTCCATTTGTAAATTAAAGATGGTTAACTTTTTAAGCCAATAGTTTCTATACTTTAAACTTTTTATTTATTTATTTAGGCATCTATAATAACATCTTAAGAGGGAACCCCAAAAGATAAAAGCAAAAAGTTTCCTGTGTTATCCACAGTAATCCCAAGGCAATAAGGAACAGAAATATTTTCTGGTCAGTGGGTCTCACTGCAACCTCCGCCTCCTGGGTTCAAGCAATTCTCCCGCCTCAGCCTCCGAGTAGCTGGGACTACATGCACGTACCACCACGCCCAGATGATTTTTGTATTTTTAGTAGAGAAGAGGTTTCATCATGTTGGCCCAGCTGGTCTCAAACTACTGATCTGAGGTGATCTGCCTGCCTCGGCCTCCCAAAGTGCTAGGATTACAGGAATGAGCCACTGCGCCGGACCCAGTGATTTTTAAACTAAGGGAACTTTCAAATCTAATGTTTTATGAATCTACGTATCAACAAGTTTAGAAAATCCAAAGTGTCCAATGGCAGAAAAAAATCATACACAAAATTAAAAGACAAAGGATAAATTTGAAGAAAACAAGTGCAACACACATAAACCCCTAACTTCCTTAATAAAGATTTCCTGGCAGGACGTGGTGGCTCACGCCTATAATCCCAACACTTTGGGAGGCCTAGGTGAGCGAATCACAAGGTCAGGAGATAGAGACCATCCTGGCTAACAGGGTGAAACCTGTCTTTACTGAAAATGCAAAAAATTAGCCAGGCATGGTGGCATGCACCTGTAATCCCAGCCACTCCGGAGGCTGAGACAGAAGAATCGCTTGAACCCAGGAGGCGGAGGTTGCTACAGTGAACCCAGATCATGCTACTGTATTCCAACCTGGGCAAAAGAGTGAGGATCCGTCTCAAAAAGAAAAAAAAAATTCCTATGAGTAAGAAAAAGATCAATAAGCCAATAGAAAATATGCATAAACAGCCAGGCGCAGTGGCTTGCGCCTGTAATCCCAGAACTTTGGGAGGCCCAGGCGGGTGAATCATGAGGTCAAGAGATCAAGACCACCCTGGCCAACATGGTGAAACCCCGTCTCTACTAAAAATACAAAAATAAGGTGGGCCTGGTGGTGCGCGACTGTAGTTCCAGCAACTTGGGAGGCTGAGGCAGGAGAATCACTTGAGCCTGGGCGGTAGAGGTTGCAGTAAGCCAAGATCACAGCTCTGCACTCCAGCCTGGCCAGGGCTGAGTGAGAGTCCATCTCAAAAAAAAAAAAAAAAAAAAGAAAAAAAAGAAAAGAAAAGATGTTCACTATCACTTATAATTAACAAATATAAATTAAAACAACAATCTAAACTTCTTTAACCTTTTTAACTATAAAATCCTACACACGTAAAATTACATCAAACATACAGCTTAATAATTACAAAACAAACAATGAATGACAATGTAATTTAAGACACAGAATAGGCCAGGCACAGTGGCTCATGCTTGTAATTCCAGCACTTTGGGAGGCCGAGGCGAGCAGATCACAAGGTCAAGAGATCGAGACCATCTTGGCTAACATGGTGAAACCCCGTCTCTACCAAAAATACAAAAAATTATCACACACCTGTAGTCCCAGCTACACGGGAGGCTGAGGCAGGAGAATCACTTGAACCTGGGAGGCAGAGGTTGTGCCGAGGGAGCCGAGATTGTGCCACTGCACTCCAGCCTGGGCAACAGAGCGAGACACCATCTCAAAAAAAAAAAGGCTACAGTATACTGGTCTGGCACAGTAGCTCACGCCTGTAATCCCAGCACTTTGGGAGGCCGAGGCAGGCAGATCACTTGAGGTCAGGAGTTTGAGACCAGCTTGGCCAACATGGCACAACCCTTTCTCTATTAAAAATACAAAAAATTGGCCGGGCGCAGTGGCTCATGCCTGTAATCCCAGCACTCTGGGAGGCCAAGGCAAGAGGATCATCTGAGGTCGGGAGTTCCAGACCAGCCTGATCCACATGGAGAAACCCTGTCTCTACTGAAAATACAAAATTAGCCAGGCAAGGCGGCACATGCCTGTAATCCCAACTATTTAGGAGGTACAGCCGGAGAACCACTTGAAGCTGGGAGGCAGAGGTTGTGCTGAGTGGAGATTGTGCCATTGCACTCCAGCCTGGGCAACAAGAGTGAAACTCCGTCTCAAAAAAAAAAAAAATTAGCTGGGCGTGGTGGTATGCTCCTGTAATCCCAGCTACTTGTGAGGCTGAGGCAGGAGAATCGCTTGAACCTGGGAGATAGAGGTGGCAGTGAGCTGAGCCTGTGCCACTGCACTCTAGCCTGAGCAACAAAGTAACTGGGGAAAAAAACAAAAGAAAAGATACAGAATACAGGCCGGGCGCGGTGGCTCAAGCCTGTAATCCCAGCACTTTGGGAGGCCGAGGCGGGTGGATCACGAGGTCAGGAGATCGAGACCATCCTGGCTAACACGGTGAAACCCCGTCTCTACTAAAAATACAAAAAATTGGCCAGGCGTGGTAGCGGGCGCCTGTAGTCCCAGCTACTCAGGAGGCTGAGGCAGGAGAATGGTGTGAACCCAGGAGGCGGAGCTTGCAGTGAGCCGAGATCACGCCACTGCGTTCCAGCCTGGGTGGCAGAGCAAAGACTCCGTCTCAAAAAAAAAAAAAGAATTCCACACAACTATTTTTTGTTTTGTTTTTTGAGACGGAGTCTCACTCTATTGCCCAGGCTGGAGTGCAATGGCGTGATCTTGGCTTACTGCAACCTCTGCCTTCTGGGTTCAAGCGATTCTCCTGCCTCAGCCACCTGAGTAGCTGGGATTACATGCACACACCACTACCCACAGCTAATTTTTGTATTTTAGTACAGACAGGGTTTCACCATGTCGGCCAGGCTGGTCTCAAACTCCTAACCACCTGATTTGCCCTTCTCAGCCTCCCAAAGTGCTGGGATTACAGTGTGAGCCACCACGCCTGGCTTCCACTCAACTATTTAAAGAGAAATTATGTAAACCTCTATGTGTTGATATGGAACAAGCTACAAAAGAGTAAAATGAAAAGATCAATGTGTTGTACAGTGTGAACCATATCTTCCTACGAATGTAAAAAAAATAGCCACTGCACTCCAGCCTGAGTGACAGAATCAGACCCTGTCTCAAACAAAAAAAAAAAAAGAAAGAAAAAGACTTGAAAACTTGGTAAATTTTTAGATTATCGTCTAAAGGAGACACAGGAAAAGGGTAATGGTTATCTCTGGTGGGGAAAACTAGGGGTGTGGAGTAAAAGACTTGAATACAGTCTGGTGTGACAGTTCACACCTGTAATCCCAGAGCTGGGAGGATTGCTTGAGGTCAAAAGTTCATGACCAGACTGGTCAACATAGTGAGACACCATCTCTACAAAAATTTTTTTTAAAAATTAGCTCAGCGTGGTGACAAGTCTGTAGTCTCAGCTATTCAGGAGGCTAAAGCTGAAGGATCATTTTGAGCCCAAGGAGTTTGATGCTGCAGTGAGCTGGGATAACACAACTGCACTCCAGCTTGAGTGACAGAGACCCTGACTTTAAAAAAAAAAAAAAAAAAAAAAAGACTTTTCAGGCTGGGGCGGCTCAGGCCTTAATCCCAGCACTTTGGGAGGCCGAGGCGGGCGGATCACGAAGTCAGAAGATCGAGACCATCCTGGCTAACACGATGAAACCCCGTCTCTACTAAAAAAACAACTACTAAACAAACAAACAAACAAATACAAAAAAATAGCCAGGCGTGGTGGCGGGCGCCTGTAGTCCCAGCTACTAGGGAGGTTGAGGCAGGAGAATGGGATGAACCTGGGAGACGGAGTTTACATTGAGCCGACATCAGCCTGGGAGACTCCGTCTCAAAAAAAAAAACAACTTTTCAATATGTACTTTTTAAATTATTTTACTTTGTGCATGTAACATTAACATGGCTCAAAATCCAAACATTACAATTTGTTACAGAGCGAAAAGTTTCCCTCTGACCTGCCACTGTTACTTTCTCTAAAAGACAACCAATGTCACTAATTCCTGTGTCTCTTTCCAGAAACACTCATCTAATGTTTCACCTTTTCACTTAAACAAGTAATTTAGACTACAACATGGGCTCAATTAACGGTGACCATAGAGTGAATAAACAACCACTGAAACTTACTCATCATCCTCCTCCTCTCGCTTGTGTTTCTTTTTACAGTGAACAGAAACACTGTTGGAACAAACAAAAATCAGTCAATTCAGAAATGTACTTGAGCTTGTGCTTTCAGGATCCTCTTTCTTGCTCCAATAATCTTCCTCATCCCCACACACCAAACGTCCCTTTCTGAGCCTAGTGGGATGGGTACAAATCACAGGTCAGTCGGGTAACGGTGGGTTGCCCCGACATAACTGGGCACTGAAATCTCAACTTGTCGTTTTGTCAATGTGGAAGACCAAACGAGGGAAAACGTCCTCGGGGAAGACGCTGTTCTAAGCACTTTATTTGCATAATCTCACTAAGAGGACCCGTTTCTGTCCCATGCTTGGCATACTTTGCAGATGAGACACTGAAAGTTGTCACTAACAGCGGCCGCGCCGAGGGTGCACCCAGACCGAGTCGCCCAGGTTCCAACTGGAAGTCTCACTTCTCGGGGACACAGTCGGGCCGAGGTTCGGACCGGACTCCTGGGCTGTGCGACCCCAGGCGACTTACAGTTAACGTCTCTGGGGATCAGTTTCTTCATCTGTAAACTGGGCTGCGAAGCTCCCGCGGAGGGCCGTGGGGAGGGAAAGTCAAGATGCCCCGGCGCGGAGCCCGCGCCCCTGCCCGTGCCCGCCGCGAGGGGCGCCCAGCCTGCCCGCCCGCCCTGAGCCCGACGGGCTCCTCACCGTCCGCGCGCCGCACTCCCGGCGGGGCTGCTAGGGACTGCGCGGGGTCCCGACCGCGGGGCCAAGTCGGCGCCGTCAGCCCCTGGCGGGAAGGCCCGGCCAGGGAAGGCCGGCTGCGGCGGCGGCTGCAGGAAGTCCGAGCTGCCGCTCAGAGGCAGGCCGCTGAAGGGCCGGCCGAGCGTAGCCATAGCCGGCGAGACTAGGAAGCTGCGACGGCGGCCTCGGCCGCCCGCGTCCCCAGGCCCGGCAGCTGCAGCCACAGCGACTGCCGAAAGGCGCCAGCCTCCGATCCCGCTCTCGACCCCACGTCACGCCTTCTAGAACCCTCCACCTCGGGCCGCTCAGGGGCATGCCGGGATTTGTTGTGTGTAGAGGGCCGCTGCCGCGAGGGATGCCGGGATTTGCAGTCCTTCCAGACTACAAACAAAATGGCTGTCTCTCAACCTCTTAGCCGGGGCTATGTGTTGATATGGACAAGCTACAGAAGAGTAAAACGAAAAGATCAATGTGTTGCACAGTGTGAACCATATCTTCCTACGAATGTAAAAAAAGGGTGGCTCTGGCTGACCACGAGTATGACCTAGGTTCAAATCCTCACTCTGCAAGTTTCGTACCTCAGTTTCCACAGTAGTAAAATGAGATAATAATAGTATATATAATCATGGAGTTGATGTGTGGAGTACATGAATTTAAACATCTAGAGCCAGGGCTGGGCGGTGGCTCAGTCCTGTAATCCCAGCAATTTGGAAGGTGGAGGCAGGAGGATCTTTTGAGTCCGGGAGACCCTGTCTCAAAACAAAAACAATCTAGAGCCCTTAGAGCAGTGCCTGACGTACAATACACACTCATTAAGTATCAGTTATTAATATAAGTGAATCAATAAAAATGTAACAATTTTAATACAAATGAAGTTGGTGGTGCCTTAGAACAGCATGGAAGATAAGTAAAAACCTCATTTGCTGGCTGGGTGAGGTGACTCAAGTCTGTAATCTTATCACTTTGGGAGGCCAAAGTGGGTGAATCACTTGAGGTCAGGAGTTCAAGACCAGTCTGGCCTACACGGTGAAATCCCGTCTCTACCAAAAATATAAAAAATTAGCCAGGTGTGGTGGTCTGTGCCTATAATCCCATCTACTCGGGAGGCTGAGGCAGGAGAATCACTTGAACCCGGGAGGCGGAGGTTGCAGTGAGCCGAGATCGCACCACTGTACTCCAGCCTGGGTAACAGAGTGAGACTCCATCTCAAATGGCTAGACCCTATCTCAACAACAAAAAAATAAAAATTAGTCAAGCGTGGTGGTGCATGCCTGTAGTCCCAGCTACTCGGGGGGCTGAGGTGAGAGGATAGCTTGAGCCCGTGAGTTTGAGGTTCCGGTGAGCTATAATTACACCACTGCACTCCAGCCTGAGTGACACAGCAAGACTTTGTCTCAAAAAAAAAAAAAGTAAATCACGACTTAAACAAAAACAAAAGCCTCAGAGCACTTGTGAGAGGTATTGGCAAGCCTTCCAGTCTCTTTGGGGCATTCAAAGGCAGCATCTCCTCCCTGGGCTTGGCAGATGGTCAACTCCAATCACTGATTATGCACTGTTTTTTCCATCTCGCAACAGCACCACCATCCAATCTAAATTGCTTATGCCAATCTCAATGCCCTTCAGCCAAAGCACACACCTGTACATAACTGAACAAAGAAAGATTTATCCACTCATTGCGGTGAGGAAGTGTCTCCCTAAGAAGGTGTTACAAAGGCTTTTCATAGGATTTGGGGTTGTGTTAGATGATTTGAGGGAAGGTTTAAAAAAACAGCTTTTGGCCGGACGCAGTGGCTCATGTGTATAATCCCAGCACTTTGGGAGGCTGAGGCGGGCGGATCACGAGGTCAGAAGATCGAGACGATCCTGACTAACACGGTGAAACCCCCTCTCTGCTAAAAATACAAAAAATTAGCCGGGCGTGGTGGCAGGCGCCTGTAGTCCCAGTTACTCGCAAGGCTGAGGCAGGAAAATAGCGTGAACACGGGAGGCGGAGCTTGCCGTAAGCAGAGATCAGGCCACTGCACTCCAGCTGGGGCTACAGAGCGAGACTCCGTCTCAAAACAAACAAACAAGCAAACAAAAAAACAGCTTTTCGACTGGGTGCGGTGGCTCACACCTGTAATCCCAGCACTTTGGGAGGCCAAGGCGTTCGGATCACAAGGTCAGGAGTTCGAGACCAGCTGGTCAATATAGTGAAATCCTGTCTCTACTAAAAATACAAAAATTAGCCAGGCGTGGTTGTGGGCGCCTGTAGTTCCGGTTACTCAGAAGGCTGAGGCAGGAGAATCGCTTGAGCCCGGGAGGCAGAGGTTGCAGTGAGCCGAGATTTGAGATCGTGCCATTGCACTCCAGCCTGCGCGATAGGGCAAGAGAAAGAAAAGGTAAAAGAAAAGAAACAAAACAGCTTTGCCTGGAATTAATCCTGTCAGGAAGTGGGGATAAATTTGTGATTGGGTGTCTTTTTTTTTTTTTTTTTTTTTGAGACAGGTTCTCATCTGTTGCCCAGACTGGAGTGCAGTGGTGCGATCTTGGCTCACTGCAGCCTCTCCCTCCTGGGTTCAAGCAGTTCTCATGCCTCAGCCTGCCGAGTAGCTGGGATTACAGTCATGTGCTACCATACCTGGCTAATTTTTCTGTTTTTAGTAGAGACGGGTTTCACCACGTTGGCCAGACTGGTCTCAAACTCCTGACCTCAAGTGATCTGTCCACCTCAGCCTCCCAAAGTGCTGGGATTACAGACATGGACCACCCGCCCCCGGCTGTGATTATTTTCTAGGTGTGAGGAATGAAGGAAAGCTGAACCTGTAATTGGTAAAGCAGCAACAGCCCTTCGTATCAGTTAGGGTAGGGTGATATTTGGCCATTTTTGTGATTTGGACAATGTTTATGTTTTTGTCTGTGTTTGGATATGATTAAGTGAACTTGTTTTTATCTTCATCCATGAGGTCACAGAGTAGCCTTGTTCGATGACATTCTGTGAAAATTTTATGTGTAACAGGAGGACACCGAGGTCTAACAGTATTGTGCCCGGAATTTATTCTTTCCGGTGGGTTCTTGGTCTCGGCGACTGCAAAAATGAAGCCGCGGATCTTCGCGGTGAGTGTTAGAGCTCTTAAAGATGATGTGTCTGTAGTTCGTTCCTTCACGTGTTAAGACGTGTCCGGAGTTTCTTCCTTCAGGTAGCTTCGTGGTCTCACTGACTTCAGGAGTGAAGCTGCAGACTTTTACAGTGAGTGTTACAGCTCTTAAAGGTGGCGAGTCCAGAGTTGTTTGTTCTGCCCGCCCAGTGGGTTTGTGATCTCGCTGACTTCAGGAATGAAGCAGCAGACCCTCGCGGTGAGTGTTACAGCTCACAAAGGCAGTGTAGACCCAGAGTGGGCAGCAGCAAAATTTATTGTGAAAAGCGAAGGAACAAATCTTCCACAGCCTGGAAGAGAACCCAAAGGGGTTGGCGCTGCTGGCTGGAGTGGCCAGCTTTTATTCCCTTATTTGGTCTTGCCTGCATCCTGCTGATTGGTCCATTTTACAGAGTGTTGATTGGTGCATTTTTACAGAGTGCTGATTGGTGCATTTACAATCCTTTCGCTAGACACAAAAGTTCTCCAAGTCCTCACCGGACCCAGAAGCTCCCCTGGCTTCACCTGTAAGTATAAAGCCAGTTTCCTCTGTCAGAAGATACTTTTCTCTTTCTGACCAAAAACCAAGGCATCACCATTGATGCCTCTCTCTTGTTAACACCCATATCTAGTCAGTTAGCAAGTTCTATGGACTTTACTTGCAAAATGCTTCCAGATTCTCCCCATTCTTCTCCAACTCTACTGCCACTGTGATGATCCAAGAAAAAACTAATGAACCCCCTTTGCCAATATAATGGATTAGGTTTCAGTTTTCTTAATGCAATTTACAATTCAATTTTGTGTTCTTAAAGTAATATTCTGCTTAACTGTATATAAAATATACTCTCCTGGGCAATTTCTACAAATGGCCACCTCATTCCTCACCTTAAAAAATATCCTTTTTTCCAGCCTTGGCTCCCAAAGAGTTTTGTTGACTCTGAGGTTTAGAAAAAAAAAAAAGGGAAAAATATTTTTCCAGGTTGGGTGTGGTGGCTCACATCTGAAATCCCAGCACTTTGAGAGGCTGAGGTGGCTTGAAGCCAGAAGTTCAAGACAAGTCTAGGCAATACAGCAAGACCCAGTCACTGAAAAAAATAAAACCGAAAAAAATAGCCAGGCATGATGGTGCATGCCTGTTGTCCTAGCTACTCCCGAGGCTGAGACAGGGGGATTGCTTGAGCCCAGCAGTTCAAGGTTGCAGGGCGCCATGATCATGTCACTGTACCTAAGCCTGGGTGAGACAGCAAAGCTCTGGCTCAAAAAAAACAAAAAGAAAACTTCCAGATGATCCTAGGTATAAATATAAATATATATTTATAAAAAGAGAGGCATGGCTGGGCACGGTGGCTCATGCCTGTAATCCCAGCACTTTGGGAAGTCAAGGTGGATGGATCACCTGGGGTCAGGAGTTCACGACCAGCCTGGCCAACATGGTGAAACCCTGTGTCTACTAAAAATAAAAAACTTGGCCAGGTGCGGTGGCTCACACCTGTAATCCCAGCACTTTGGGAGGCCGAGGCAGGCGGATCACAAGGTCAGGAGATCGAGACCATCCTGGCTAACACAGTGAAACCCCATCTCTACTAAAAACACAAAAGATTAGCCAGGCATGGTGGCGGGCACCTGTAGTCCCAGCTACTCAGAAGGCCGAGGCAGGAGAACAACGTGAACCCGGGAGGCAGGGCTTGCAGTGAACTGAGATCACGCCACTGCACTCCAGCCTGGGCGATAGAGCAAGACTCCGTGAAAAAAACAAAAAAATTAGCCAGATGTGGTGGCGGGTACCTGTAATCCCAGCTCCTTGGGAGGCTGAGGCAGGAGACTCGCTTGAACCCAGGAGGCAGGGGTTGCAGTGAGCAGAGATTGTGCCATTGCACTCCAGCCTGAGCAAGAAGAGAGAGATTCCGTCTCAAAAAATAATAAAAATAGGCCGGACACGGTGGCTCAAGCCTGTAATCCCAGCACTTTGGGAGGCCAAGATGGGTGAATCACGAGGTCAGGAGATCGAGACCATCCTGGCTAACACGGTGAAAACCCATCTCCACTAAAAAAATACAAAAAACTAGCCGGGCGAGGTGGCCGGCGCCTGTAGTCCCAGCTACTCGGGAGGCTGAGGCAGGAGAATGGCATAAACCCGGGAGGCGGAGCTTGCAGTGAGCTGAGATCCGGCCACTGCACTCCAGCCTGGGCGACAGAACGAGGCTGTGTCTCAAAAAAAAAAAAAAATAATAATAATAATAAAAATAAAAAAAATAATAATAATAAAAAATAAATAAAAATAAGAGAGTTATACTCCGTATTATTCTGAAACTTGCTTTTCTATCTATTTCTTGAACATCTAAATTCATTCTTTCTTTTTTCAAAGCATATGGCAGAAAGAGAAGGAGAGAGGGAAGGAAGGAGAGATGGAGAGAGGAGGGAGAGAGAATGAGAGTGAGAGCCAGAGAGCCAGAGAGAGAGAGAAGAGAGGGAGCATGGGATGTGGTGTAGAGACACCTTTGGCAGGCCCCAGCCCTGAGCTCCTGGGAGGGGAGGCACACACAGCCATTCTTTTCATTCTTTAATCTACTAGATATATATCTATATATACATATAGATATATTTTTGATATGGAGTCTCACTCTGTCACCTAGGCTGGAGTGCAGTGGCGCGATCTCCACTCATTGCAACCTCTATCTCTGGGGTTCAAGCGATTCTCCTGCCTCAGCCTCCCCAGTAGCTGGGACTACAGGTGCCTGCCCCCATGCCTGGTTAATTTTTATATTTTTAGTAGAGACAGAGTTCCACCATGTTGGCCAGGCTGGTCTTGAACTCCCGATTTCAGGTGATCCGACCGCCTTGGCCTCCCAAAGTGCTGGGATTACAGGCATCAGCCACCACACCTGGCCATAATTCACAATTCTATACTAAGTTATACCCCTTGTCAGGCAATGTACTAAAATTAATAATTTATTAGGTGCTTTCTATTTTCAGGTGCTCTTTACTCGGATTAAGTCAAGTATTCCTCACAGCTCTGTGAATTGGATGATTTTCCTACTCCCATTTTACAGATAAGGAAATTGAGGCATGTTATGGTCCCCAATTCCCTCAGCTATATGTGAACTAGCCAGTGCCCAGCCTCAGATCTGAGACCGTAGATCCTGCCCTAAACTTGTAGGGTCTGCTCATCTCACTGAATTCTGTGAAAGAAAGGGCTTTGGGGAATCAATCTGAAAGCCTCACTACAGTGTGTCTGAGACCTTGGAGCTTAAGACCCCAGAAGCATAAGTCAGAGGATTATAGTTAGTTGTCTCCTCCATTACCCTGGGGAGAGCAGCTACAGAATTTGACAGTGGCCCCTAAGAGCCCCTCCTCTTATTTTTATTTTTTCTTTTTTTGAGACAGAGTCTCACTCTGTCACCCAGGCTGGAGTGCAGTGGTGCTCACTGCAACCTCCACCTCCCGGGTTGAAGCAATTCTCCTGCGTCAGCCTCCTGAGTAGCTGGGACTGCAGGTGTACACCACCATGCCTGGCCAATTTTTTTTTTTTTTGAGACGAAGTTTCACTCTTGTAGCCCAGGCTGGAGTGCAATGGCCCAATCTCAGCTCACTGCAACCTCCGCTTCCCGGGTTCAAGTGATTCTCCTGCCTCAGCCTCCCGAGTAGCTGGGATTACAGGCATGTGCCACCACAGCTGGCTAATTTTTTGTCTTTTTAGGAGAGATGGGGTTTCACCATGTTGCTCAGGTTGGTCTCGAACTTCTGACCTCAAGTGATCCACTTGCCTCGGCCTCTTTAAGTGCTGGGATTACAGGCATAAGCCACTGCACCTGGCCAAATTTTTGTATTTTTAGTAGAGACAGGGTTTTGTCATATTGGCCAGGCTGGTCTTAAACTCCTGACCTCAAGTGATCCACCTGCCTTGGCCTTCCAAAGTGCTGGGATTACATACAGGTATGAGCCACTGCACCTGGACCCATCTTTTTCTTAGTGACTGTCCAACCCTGCCTCTTTGATGTTACTTCCAGTGCACCTCTCATAGGGTTGGTGGGTCAGAGACATACAGACACTTAGACAATCCTTTCATGACTACTTTTTCCTTGGTGGTTAATCTCAACTGTTCCCCCCTACCTTTTTTTTAAACAATGTTTTCTGGTTATAAAATGAACACAGCTTCTTAGTTAGTGGTGGGGCTGATAAAAGTACAGAAAAGCAAATAAAAATCACTTAATACTATCCAGAAGGAAACTCCATTATGACTATCCTGGGCAGTTGAGGCTGCAGTGAGCTGTGACTGCAACACTGCACTCCAGCTTGAGCAACAGAGCAAGACCTTGTCTCAAAAAAAAAAAAAAAAAAAAAAACAGCTGGGGCCGGCGGGAGGGGAATGAGTAATTTGCCTACATAATAGTTATTAATTGATAGAACTTAAGAAACAAACTTAGCGGCCAGGCACGTTGGCTCATGCCTGTAATCCCAGCACTTTGGGACGCTGAGGCGGGCAGATCACCTTAGGTCAGGAGTATAAGACCAGCCTGGCCAACATAGTGAAACCCTGTCTGTATCAAAAAATACAAAAATAAGTTGGGCATGGTGGCGCATGCCTGTAGTCCCAGCTACTTAGGAGGCTGAGGCAGGAGAATCACTTGAACCCAGGAGGCAGAGGTTGCAGTGCGCTGAGTTCGTGCCACTGTACTGCAACCTGGGTGATGGAGCAAGACTCCATCTGAAAAAAAGAAACAATCTTAGCAAGCAAGTTAGGTAGATAATACCAGAGTACTAGGCTTTATCCCCTCTGAAAGAAACACATGATACCAAACTGTTCATGGCAATGATCCATGAGGGGTGGGGGTTGTCAGAAGTTATCACCTCAAGTGATCTGCACTCCTCAGCCTCCTAAAGGCTGGGATTACAGGTGTGAGCCACCGTGCCCGGCCAACCCCTTGGTATTGCGTCTATCTATGCTTCCTTACAGACAACATTTTCACATGTGTTGTCACAACTTGTTGCTGGGGGAATTATGTGCTTCTGATGTGACTCCACTGGAAGAAGACCCTTGGAAGCTTGCATCCGATTTCTATCAGACTTTGTGCCAGGAGCCTTTTCCTTGTGTTGATTTCATTTTGTATACTTTTGTTATAATAAGTTATAGCCATGAGTAGGACCATATACTGATTCCTGTGAGATCTCCTGGCAAATCATCAGAACTCTGGTGGTTTGCAGGACACCTGACGTAGTTTCTTTCTGATTGTCTGGATTTTATTCCTCCTCTTCCCTTCTTCAGTTACCACACCTGGAAATGATCCCTCCCTAGAACCAGTGAGGCTGTATGCACAGGCTTTGGAAATAGGGACTCCTAACAAATCTTACCTCTCCGTGGCATGGCATGGACCCTGGTAAATGGCACCTCTCATTATGAATTGCTTAACCCCATTGACTGGTACTTAATCTTGGTGAGTTCAGCCCTTTAAGAGCACAGGCTTTGCAGATAGATGGGTTTAAATACTCTTACTTTTGTTTTTCTATTTTTGTTACATTAAAAAAAATATTGAGACGTGGCTGGGCATGGTGGCTAACACCTGTAATTCCAGCACTTTGGGAGGCTGAGGCAGGCGGATGGCTTGAGACCAGGTGTTCGAGACCAGCCTGTGCAACATGGAGAAACCCCATCTCTACTAAAAATACAAAAATTAGCTGGGCGTGGTGGTGAGTGCCTATAATCCCAGCTACTTGGGAGACTGAGGCAGGAGAATCGCTTGAACCTGGGAGGCGGGGGCTGCAGTGCACTTAGATCATGCCATTGCACTCCAGCCTGGGCAACAGAGCGAGACTATCTCAAAAAAAAAAAAAAAAAAGAAAGAAAAAAGAAACAAAACTTGACATGGGGTCTTGCTATGTTGCCCAGGCTTGTCTCTAACTCCTGGCCTCAAGTGATCCACTTGCCACAGCTTCCCAAAGTGCTGGTATTACAGGCATGAGCCACCTCACCTGGCTAACTCTTACCTTCTTGAATTGTGTTTCTTCATCAGTAAAATAAGTCAAATTCGGCTTATTTTGATGGAATCAGGCGAAATACTACACATATTCCCTGGCATATGGTAACTATGCAGCAAATGGGAACTTTGTTTTTTTTTCAGGCAGGGTCTTGCTCTTTTGCCCAGGCTGGAGTACAGTGGCATGTACATAGCACACTGCAGCCTCAAACTCCTGGGCTCAAGCAATCTTCCCACTTCAGTAGCTGGGACCACAGGCTGCCAACACACCTGGTTAAGTTTTAAAATTTTTTGTAGAGATGGGGTCTCACTATGTTGCCCAGACTGGTCTTGAACTCCTGGGCTCAAGTGATCCTCCCACTTGGTCTCCCAAAGTACTGGGATTACAGGTGTGAGCTATCATACCCAGTCCAGAATCTTTTTTTTTTTAAATGGAGTCTTACTCTGTTGCCCAGGTTGGAGTTGAGTGGCATGATCTCAGCCCACTGCAACCTCCACCTCCCAAGTTCAAGTGATTCTTCTGCCTCAGCCTCCCGAGTAGCTGGGATTACAGGCGCACACCACCACGCCTGGCTAATTGTTGTATTTTTAGCAGAGACCGGGTTTCACCATGTTGGCCAAGCTGGTCTCGAACTCCTGACCTCAAGTGATCCACCCACTTCTGCCTCCCAAAGTTCTGGGATTACAGGCGTGAGCCACCGTACCCGGCCCAGCCCAGAACTTTTATTATTGTTTTGTTTTTGGTGAAAAGTGATTTCCCCAAATATACAGGAAGCATCTGACTGTTCTATCTCTCTCAGGGCTAAGTGGTTTCTTACACAAAGTAGGTGCTTGGAATTTTGTTGGAAGAATGTATTTACGGCGCAGTGAAAGGCATGATTTTGTTTCCCAAGTAAAAATAATAAAAGTAGTAATTATAATTGAAAGTAAAAGAAGAATTATCTCTGAGTTCCATGTGCCATGCTCCATGCTAAGCAATTTGCATGGATAATTTATTTCACTTAATCTTCACAATGACACTGTGAGATAGGAACTATTATTATCCTTTTAAAGATAAGGAGGCCATGTCCGGGCACAGTGGCTCATGCCTGTAATCCCAACATTTTGAGAGGCCACTGAGGTGGGCAGATCACTAGAGACCAGCCTGGGCAACATGGCAAAACCCTGTCTCTACAAAACATACAAAAATTAGCCGAGCATGGTGGTGCATGCCTGTAGTTCCAGCTACCTGGGAGGCTGAGGCAGAAGAATGGCTTGAGCCCAGGAAGTGGAGGTTGCAGTGAGCCGAGATCATGCCACTGCACTCCAGATTGGGCAACAGAGCCAGACCTTGTCTTAAATAAATAAATACGTAAATAAGATGAGGACGCTGGGCATGGTGGCTCACCCCTGTATTCCCAGCATTATGGGAGGCCAAGGTGGGTAGATAGCTTGAGCCCAGGAGTTCGAGACCAGCCTGGGCAATGTAGAGAGACCCCATCTCTACAAAAAATTTAAAAATTAGCCAGGCATGGTGGTGCCCATCTGTGGTTCCAGCTACTTGGGAGGTTGAGGTGGGAGGATTGATTGAGCCTGGGAGATCAAGGATGCAGTGAGCTAAGATTGTACCACTGCACTCCAGCCTGGATAACAGAGACCCTTTCTCAAAAGCAAACAAACAAACAAACAAAATACAGATGACGATGGCCAGGCGCGGTGGCTCATGCCTGTAATCCCAGTACTTTGGGAGGCTGAGGTGGGTGGATCACGAGGTCAGGAGATCGAGACCAGCCTAGCCAACATGGTGAAATCCCATCTCTACTAAAAATACAAGAAAAAAAAAAAATTAGCCGGGTGTGGTGGCGGGCATCTGTAATCCCAGCTACTTGGTAGGCTTAGGCAGGAGAATAGCTTGAACCTGGGAGGTGAAGGTTGCAGTGAACCAAGATGGCACTACTGCACTCCAGCCTGGGCGACAGAGCGAGACTCCATCTCGAAAAAAAAAAAAATACAGATGAAATATAAGTAGGGGAACTGGGACTCAAACCCAGATATTAGGTAGCTTAAATAACAGCAATTTATTTTCTCACAGTTTTGGAGGCTGCAGTCCAAGCTCAAGGTACCAGCATGGTCAGTTTCAGTTTCTCTTCCTGGCTTGTAGAATCTTAATTACTTCCTTAGAGGCGCCAGAACTGCAACATATGAATTTTGGGGGACAAAATTATTCAGTTCACAACAGGAACACTGTCTGACACCAAACTCTGGGAAGACATAGTCACAAATTAGTTGAAACCTCTGATTTGTTCTGACACTATGTTGGGAACTGTGTGTGTGTGTGTGCCTGTGTGTTTTGGGGGCGGGTGCAGGAGGTGCTTCATTTGCTTCAATTGTTGGTCTGAAACTTTAATCCAAATTGGGCTGCCAACTTTTCAGCCGTCTATTAGCATACCTCCCACAGGGCTTTGTTAGCGAACACTTGAAAGGGTTCCTGGATTTAGAAGTCCAGTTAAACTTCAGATGAGAAGGGGAAGAATTTGGAAGAGGTGGGAGAAAAAGGTAAGCCCACTCACCTCAGAAGCCATGACTCAGAAATAATGTCTTTTTTATTTATTCCCCAAATTAGACATGGTTTGCTGGGAGGCCCTGCAGCTTTTCCAGCTGATGGTAACAGGTAAAGGAAAGTTTCTTTGAAGTTCCTCCAAAGATGTGGCAATGTTGATCTGATTTATTTTTGTGGTCAGATTGTTTTGGTCTTGATCAATGTTCTGAAGAAGGAATGAAGATTGTCTGCACAAGTATTTCAAACCCTCCTTTCATTTCCTCCTTTTTTTTGCAGAAGCACCCAATTTAATGAGGACATATGCTTGCATTGTTATTATTTACTTAAAGGACTCCTGGTGTGTTTTCAGACAAGTAATTCATTCTCCTTGTATACTGTGAGGGGGTGGAGATTGTACTGATGTTCCCAAGTATCATTAAGCCCGACAGCTGCTGTGGTTAATTTGCCTTCTAAAGATCAAAGAATTCTAAAATGTTAACTGAGTATAACTGCTTCGGGATTCACAAGATACACATTTTTCGACAAGGATAAGAGACTGGGATGGTGGCTCACGCCTGTAATCCCAGCACTTTGGGAGGCTGAGGCAGGTGGAATACCTGAGGTCAGGAGTTCAAGACCAGCCTGGCCGACATGGTGAAACCCCCATCTCTACTAAAATACAAAAAAATGGCCAGGCATGGTGGCAGTTGCCTGTAATCCCAGCTACTTGGGAGGCTGAGGCAGGAGAAACGCTTGAACCCGGGAGGTGGAGGTTGCAGTGAGCTGAGATCACGCCATTGCACACCAACCTGGGTAACAAGAGCCAAGAGTCTGTCTCAAAAAAAAGAAAAAAGAAAAAAGAAACTGCAAAGGAGCTACAGTTTTAAGTTCTTGGAGTAGTATTTAAACTTTGGATCAAACCCCCTGACTTTTTTCCAATTACAGACAGGCAATTATCTCCAGAGTTTTAAAATGTTGTTTCTTGGAATTTTTTTTTTGAGACAGAGTCTCACTCTGTCACCTAGGCTGGAGTGCAGTGGCACAATCTCGGCTCACTGCAACCTCCGCCTCCTGGGTTCAATCGATTCTCTTGCCTCAGCCTCCTGAGTAGCTGGG
Source organism: Theropithecus gelada (assembly GCF_003255815.1). Classification (NCBI taxonomy): domain Eukaryota; kingdom Metazoa; phylum Chordata; class Mammalia; order Primates; family Cercopithecidae; genus Theropithecus; species Theropithecus gelada. The sequence continues at coordinate 21,777,660 of NC_037678.1, forward strand.
ATACAGGCACGCACCACCACATCCGGCTAATTTTTCGTATTTTTAGTAGAGACGGGGTGTCTCCATGTTGGTCAGGCTGGTCTTGAACTCCTGACCCCAGGTGATCACCCTGCCTCGGTCTCCCAAAGTGCTGGGATTACAGGCAGGAGCCACTGCGCCTGGCCTTGGAATTTTTTAATTCAGAATTTTGTTTGCTATTTTAATCTTCCTTGATCCAGAGACTTTTTGTTTGTTTTCCTGGAAAGGGATGAAGAACTTAAACTGAATTTCAAAGATACAGAAGGGGAAGTAGAGCTGCATTGGGCTGCATTAGAAGAGCATGGAAATAGTGACAAGTGCGTCAGCTGTCCAGGGAGTAATTACAACTACTCTCTACTCCACTAAGATGGAGCAGAAAATGTGGTTAGTGCTTAATACCAGATCAATTTTTTTTTTTTAAGATGGAGTTTTTTGCTCTTGTTGCCCAGGCTGGAGTGCAGTGGTGCAAGCTCAGCTCACTGCAACCTCCGCCTCCCGGGTTCAAGTGATTCTCCTGCCTCAGCCTCCCGAGTAGCCGGGATCACAGGCACGCACCACCATGCCTGGCTAATTTTTTGTATTTTTAGTGGAGATGGGTTTTCATCATGTTGGCCAGGCTGGTCTTGAACTCCTGACCTCAGGTAATCTATCCGCCTTGGCCTCCCAAAGTGCAGGGATTACAGGCATGAGCCACCATGTCCGGCCTAATACCAGATTAATTCTTTATAATATTATCTAGTTTGAAATTTAGACCAAAGAGACTCTTAGGCAGCCTTGCTTGTTAGCAAACAGAATGCCCCAAGGCCACAGTACCAAAGGGGACTACCTATCTTAGGGAGGAGGGTCATGCCATTAGAAAGTTGTGGCTCTTGGGCAGAGGTTGGCAGAGCCATGGCCAAGTCTGGCTCATCAACTGCTTTGTAAATAAAGTCTGACCAGCACACAGCCCTGTCCATTTGTTTTCATACTCTCTACGCTGATTGTGTCACAATGGCACAACAGCAGTTACAACAAAGACCATATAGTCCAGGGGTCCCCAGCCTTTTTGGCACCAGGGAGTGGTTTCATGGAAGACCGTTTTTCCATGGATGCGGATGGTGCTGGAGGATGGTTTGGGGATGAAACTGTTCCACCTCAGATCATCAGGCATTAGATTCTCACAAGGAGCATGCAACTTAGAACCCTCACATGCGCAGTTCGTATTCCTTTGAGAATCTAAGGTCAAAGCGGATCTGACAGGAGACGAATCTCAGGCGGTAATGCTCGCTTGCACGCTCACCTGCCACTCACCTCCTGCTGTGTGATCCAGTTCCTAACAGGTTGGGGACCCTTGATATAGACCACAAAGCTGAAAATATTCACTACCAGGCCCTTTGCAGAAAAAAGTTTTTGGACTCCTCTTTGTAGGGCCTCAAATTGGCCCCATCTCCACCTCTTCATCCATTAGCCTACATTGGGGTCATGCAATGTCAAGTATCAGATGAAGAACTGACCACCCAAAGCTCTGACTAGGCTGTCTTTCTTCCCACATGACAAACTTTGCCATCCATTAATGCTTGAGCCACAGGCTTAATTAAGATGATATAAATGGTTAAAGCTTATCTATTCCCAATTACCAGAAGCCAGAAAAGAAATACACAATAACTTTGTTTATTTTCTTATTTTTTATTTATTTATTTATTTTTTTGAGACGGAGTCTCACTCTGTAGCCCAGGCTGGAGTGCAGTGGCCGGATCTCAGCTCACTGCAAGCTCCGCCTCCCGGGTTCACGCCATTCTCCGGCCTCAGCCTCCCGAGTAGCTGGGACTACAGGCGCCTGCCACCTCTCCCGGCTAGTTTTTGTATTTTTAGTAGAGACGGGGTTTCACCGTGTTAGCCAGGATGGTCTCGATCTCCTGACCTCGTGATCCGCCCATCTCGGCCTCCCAAAGTGCTGGGATTACAGGCTTGAGCCACCGCGCCCGGCCTATTTTCTTATTTTTTGAGACAAAGTCTCACTCTGTTGCCCAAGCTGGAGCGCAGTGGCAGTCTGTGCCCACTGCAACCTCCACCTCCAGGGTTCAAGTGATTCTCCTGCCTCGGCCTACCGAGTAGCTGGGACTACAGGCACGCACCACCATGCCCGGTTAATTTTTGTATTTTTAGCAGAGATGGGGTTTCACTGTGTTGGCCAAGCTGCTCTTGAACTCCTGACCTCGTGATCTACCCACCTCAGCCTCCCAAAGTGCTGGGATTACAGGTGTGAGCCACTGCGCCTGGCAAGAACTTTATTTTTTAAACTTTAAACTATCAACAATTAAAGGGGAATCTTCTTTAACTTGATCTGTTCTTCTATATTTGAAAAGTATCTCATCTTTGTCAAAATTTCCTTGGCTTCTTCAAAGTCATCTGAAATAAACAGAGACACTGAAGTCAGGCTTCATTTCAAGCAAGAATAAAACCAACTCTGATGACTAGGGGAGCCATATATAGGTGGAGCCCTGGGGTCCGGAGGGCCCCTCAATTCCTCAATAAGACTTAGCAACAAAGAGGGAGAACATCTGGATCGTTAAGGAGACAAAGGGATAAACCAAATGGGCTGGGGGGGGGCATGTAAGAGCATGTGCACAGGATTCACATAAATTAGAGAAGTTTATTCTCTTCAGGATAGACCCAAGTAATAAATGACTGGTGGGGGCTAGATGCAGGAGCTCATACCTGCTATCACAGCACTTTGGGAGGCTGAGGCGGGAGGATGGCTTGAGCCCAGGAATTGAAGACCAGCCTGGGTAACAAAGCAAGACCCTGTCTCTACCAAAAAAAAAAAAAAAATTAGCTGGGCATAGTGGCACATGTCTGTAGTCCTGGCTACTTGGGAGGCTGAGGTGGGAGGATCCTTTCAGCCTAGGAGTTTGAGGTTGCACTGAGCTATGACTGCGCCACTGTACTTCAACCTGGGTGACAGGGTGAGACCCTGTCTCTTTTTAAAAAAAAAGGGGGGGTTGTGTTTTAAAAGTTTTTCCCGGCCGGGCGCGGTGGCTCAAGCCTGTAATCCCAGCACGTTGGGAGGCCGAGACGGGTGGATCACGAGGTCAGGAGATCGAGACCATCCTGGCTAACCTGGTGAAACCCCGTCTCTACTAAAAAAATACAAAAAAACTAGCTGGGCGAGGTGGTGAGTGCCTGTAGTCCCAGCTACTCGGGAGGCTGAGGCAGGAGAATGGTGTAAACCCGGGAGGCGGAGCTTGCAGTGAGCTGAGATCCAGCCACTGCACTCCAGCCTGGGTGACAGAGCGAAACTCCGCCTCAAAAAAAAAAAAAAAAAAAAAAAAGTAAAAGCGGGGCACGGGGGCTTTTGCTTGTCATGTGGTCCCAGCACT